>NW_027251116.1:0-27500 GCF_044704955.1 Pristiophorus japonicus
AGAGAGAAGGGGAGTCACAACACTACAATTGTTTGGGGGGAGAGAGAGAGAAGGGGAGTCCACAACACTACAATTGTTTGGGGGGAGAGAGAGAGAAGGGGAGTCACAACACTACAATTGGTTGGGGGGAGGAGAGAGAGGAGAAGGGGAGTCACAACACTACAATTGTTTGGGGGAGAGAGAGAGAGAAGGGGAGTCACAACACTACAATTGTTTGGGGGGAGAGAGAGAGAGAAGGGGAGTCACAACACTACAATTGTTTGGGGGGGGGAGAGAGAGAGAGAAGGGGAGTCACAACACTACAATTGTTTGGGGGGAGAGAGAGAGAAGGGGAGTCACAACACTACAATTGTTTGGGGGGGAGAGAGAGAGAGAGAAGGGGAGTCACAACACTACAATTGTTTGGGAGGAGAGAGAGAGAGAGAAGGGGAGTCACAACACTACAATTGTTTGGGGGGAGAGAGAGAGAAGGGGAGTCACAACACTACAATTGTTTGGGGGGGGGAGAGAGAGAGAGAGAAGGGGAGTCACAACACTACAATTGTTTGGGGGGGGGAGAGAGAGAGAGAGAAGGGGAGTCACAACACTACAATTGTTTGGGGGGAGGAGAGAGAGAGAGAGAGAGAAGGGGAGTCACAACACTACAATTGTTTGGGGGGAGAGAGAGAGAAGGGGAGTCACAACACTACAATTGTTTGGGGGGGAGAGAGAGAGAAGGGGAGTCACAACACTACAATTGTTTGGGGGGGGAGAGAGAGAGAGAAGGGGAGTCACAACACTACAATTGTTTGGGGGGGGAGAGAGAGAGAGAAGGGGAGTCACAACACTACAATTGTTTGGGGGGGGAGAGAGAGAGAGAAGGGGAGTCACAACACTACAATTGTTTGGGGGGGGAGAGAGAGAGAGAAGGGGAGTCACAACACTACAATTGTTTGGGGGGGGAGAGAGAGAGAGAAGGGGAGTCACAACACTACAATTGTTTGGGGGGGGGAGAGAGAGAGAGAAGGAGAGTCACAACACTACAATTGTTTGGGGGGGGAGAGAGAGAGAGAGAGAAGGGGAGTCACAACACTACAATTGTTTGGGGGGGGAGAGAGAGAGAGAGAGAAGGGGAGTCACAACACTACAATTGTTTGGGGGGGGGGGAGAGAGAGAGAGAAGGGGAGTCACAACACTACAATTGTTTGGGGGGGAAGAGAGAGAGAGAGAGAAGGGGAGTCACAACACTACAATTGGTTGGGGGGGAGAGAGAGAGAGAGAAGGGGAGTCACAACACTACAATTGTTTGGGGGGGGGGAGAGAGAGAGAGAAGGGGAGTCACAACACTACAATTGGTTGGGGGGGAGAGAGAGAGAGAGAAGGGGAGTCACAACACTACAATTGTTTGGGGGGGAAGAGAGAGAGAGAGAGAAGGGGAGTCACAACACTACAATTGGTTGGGGGGGAGAGAGAGAGAGAGAAGGGGAGTCACAACACTACAATTGTTTGGGGGGGAGAGAGAGAGAGAAGGGGAGTCACAACACTACAATTGTTTGGGGGGGGAGAGAGAGAGAAGGGGAGTCACAACACTACAATTGTTTGGGGGGGGGAAGAGAGAGAGAGAGAGAAGGGGAGTCACAACACTACAATTGTTTGGGGGGGAAGAGAGAGAGAGAGAGAAGGGGAGTCACAACACTACAATTGTTTGGGGGGGGAGAGAGAGAGAGAAGGGGAGTCACAACACTACAATTGTTTGGGGGGGGGAGAGAGAGAGAGAAGGAGAGTCACAACACTACAATTGTTTGGGGGGGGGAGAGAGAGAGAGAGAGAAGGGGAGTCACAACACTACAATTGTTTGGGGGGGGGAGAGAGAGAAGGGGAGTCACAACACTACAATTGTTTGGGGGGGGAGAGAGAGAGAGAAGGGGAGTCACAACACTACAATTGTTTGGGGGGGGGAGAGAGAGAGAGAGAGAAGGGGAGTCACAACACTACAATTGTTTGGGGGGGGGAGAGAGAGAGAGAAGGGGAGTCACAACACTACAATTGTTTGGGGGGGGGAGAGAGAGAGAGAGAGAAGGGGAGTCACAACACTACAATTGTTTGGGGGGGGGAGAGAGAGAGAGAGAGAAGGGGAGTCACAACACTACAATTGTTTGGGGGGGGGGAGAGAGAGAGAAGGGGAGTCACAACACTACAATTGTTTGGGGGGGGAGAGAGAGAGAAGGGGAGTCACAACACTACAATTGTTTGGGAGTGGAGAGAGAGAGAGAAGGGGAGTCACAACACTACAATTGTTTGGGGGGGGGGAGAGAGAGAGAGAAGGGGAGTCACAACACTACAATTGTTTGGGGGGGAAGAGAGAGAGAGAGAGAAGGGGAGTCACAACACTACAATTGGTTGGGGGGGGAGAGAGAGAGAGAGAAGGGGAGTCACAACACTACAATTGTTTGGGGGGGAGAGAGAGAGAGAAGGGGAGTCACAACACTACAATTGTTTGGGGGGGGAGAGAGAGAGAAGGGGAGTCACAACACTACAATTGTTTGGGGGGGGAAGAGAGAGAGAGAGAGAAGGGGAGTCACAACACTACAATTGGTTGGGGGGGAGAGAGAGAGAGAGAAGGGGAGTCACAACACTACAATTGGTTGGGGGGGAGAGAGAGAGAGAAGGGGAGTCACAACACTACAATTGTTTGGGGGGGAGAGAGAGAGAGAGAGAAGGGGAGTCACAACACTACAATTGTTTGGGGGGGGAAAGAGAGAGAAGGGGAGTCACAACACTACAATTGGTTGGGGGGGAGAGAGAGAGAGAGAAGGGGAGTCACAGCACTACAATTGGTTGGGGGGGAGAGAGAGAGAGAGAAGGGGAGTCACAACACTACAATTGTTTGGGGGGGGAAGAGAGAGAAGGGGAGTCACAACACTACAATTGGTTGGGGGGGAGAGAGAGAGAGAAGGGGAGTCACAACACTACAATTGTTTGGGGGGAGAGAGAGAGAGAGAAGGGGAGTCACAACACTACAATTGTTTGGGGGGGAGAGAGAGAGAGAAGGGGAGTCACAACACTACAATTGTTTGGGGGGGGAGAGAGAGAGAAGGGGAGTCACAACACTACAATTGTTTGGGGGGGGAGAGAGAGAGAGAAGGGGAGTCACAACACTACAATTGGTTGGGGGGAGAGAGAGAGAGAGAGAAGGGGAGTCACAACACTACAATTGTTTGGGGGAGAGAGAGAGAGAGAAGGGGAGTCACAACACTACAATTGTTTGGGGGGGGGGAGAGAGAGAGAAGTGGAGTCACAACACTACAATTGTTTGAGGGGGGGAGAGAGAGAGAGGGAAGGGGAGTCACAACACTACAATTATTTGGGGGGGGAGAGAGAGAGAGAGAAGGGGAGTCACAACACTACAATTGTTTGGGGGAGAGAGAGAGAGAGAAGGGGAGTCACAACACTACAATTGTTTGGGGGGGGGGGAGAGAGAGAGAAGTGGAGTCACAACACTACAATTGTTTGAGGGGGGAGAGAGAGAGAGGGAAGGGGAGTCACAACACTACAATTATTTGGGGGGGGAGAGAGAGAGAGAGAAGGGGAGTCACAACACTACAATTGTTTGGGGGGGGGAGAGAGAGAGAGAGAAGGGGAGTCACAACACTACAATTGTTTGGGGGGGTGGGAGAGAGAGAAGGGGAGTCACAACACTACAATTGTTTGGGGGGGGGGGAGAGAGAGAGAGAGAAGGGGAGTCACAACACTACAATTGTTTGGGGGAGAGAGAGAGAGAGAGAGAAGGGGAGTCACAACACTACAATTGTTTGGGGGGGGGGGAGAGAGAGAGAGAGAAGGGGAGTCACAACACTACAATTGTTTGGGGGGGGGGAGAGAGAGAAGGGGAGTCACAACACTACAATTGTTTGGGGAGAGAGAGAGAGAGAGAGAAGGGGAGTCACAACACTACAATTGTTTGGGGGGGGGGAGAGAGAGAAGGGGAGTCACAACACTACAATTGTTTGGGGGAGAGAGAGAGTGAGAAGGGGAGTCACAACACTACAATTGTTTGGGGGGGGGAGAGAGAGAGAGAGAAGGGGAGTCACAACACTACAATTGTTTGGGGGAAGAGAGAGAGAGAAGGGGAGTCACAACACTACAATTGTTTGGGGGAAGAGAGAGAGAGAAGGGGAGTCACAACACTACAATTGTTTGGGGGGGAGAGAGAGAGAGGGAAGGGGAGTCACAACACTACAATTGTTTGGGGGAGAGAGAGAGAGAGAGAGAAGGGGAGTCACAACACTACAATTGTTTGGGGGGGGGGGAGAGAGAGAAGGGGAGTCACAACACTACAATTGTTTGGGGGAAGAGAGAGAGAGAAGGGGAGTCACAACACTACAATTGTTTGGGGGAGAGAGAGAGAGAGAAGGGGAGTCACAACACTACAATTGTTTGGGGGAGAGAGAGAGAGAGAAGGGGAGTCACAACACTACAATTGTTTGGGGGAGAGAGAGAGAAGGGGAGTCACAACACTACAATTGTTTGGGGGGGGGAGAGAGAGAGAGAGAGAAGGGGAGTCACAACACTACAATTGTTTGGGGGAAGAGAGAGAGAGAAGGGGAGTCACAACACTACAATTGTTTGGGGGGGGAGAGAGAGAGAGAGAGAAGGGGAGTCACAACACTACAATTGTTTGGGGGAGAGAGAGAGAGAGAAGGGGAGTCACAACACTACAATTGTTTGGGGGGGGGAGAGAGAGAGAGAAGGGGAGTCACAACACTACAATTGTTTGGGGGGAGGAGAGAGAGAGAGAGAGAAGGGGAGTCACAACACTACAATTGTTTGGGGGAGAGAGAGAGAGAGAAGGGGAGTCACAACACGACAATTGTTCGGGGGGGAGAGAGAGAAGGGGAGTCACAACACTACAATTGTTTGGGGGGGAGAGAGAGAGAGGGAAGGGGAGTCACAACACTACAATTATTTGGGGGGGGGAGAGAGAGAGAGAAGGGGAGTCACAACACTACAATTGTTTGGGGGGAGGAGAGAGAGAGAGAAGGGGAGTCACAACACTACAATTGTTTGGGGGGGGGAGAGAGAGAGAGAGAAGGGGAGTCACAACACTACAATTGTTGGGAGGGGGGGAGAGAGAGAGAGAGAAGGGGAGTCACAACACTACAATTGTTTGGTTGGGGGAGAGAGAGAGAGAGAGAAGGGGAGTCACAACACTACAATTGTTTGGTTGGGGGAGAGAGAGAGAGAGAGAAGGGGAGTCACAACACTACAATTGTTTGGGGGGGGGAGAGAGAGAGAGAAGGGGAGTCACAACACTACAATTGTTTGGGGGGGGGAGAGAGAGAGAGAAGGGGAGTCACAACACTACAATTGTTTGGGGGGGGAGAGAGAGAGAGAAGGGGAGTCACAACACTACAATTGGTTGGGGGGGGGGAGAGAGAGAGAGAAGGGGAGTCACAACACTACAATTGTTTGGGGGGGGAGAGAGAGAGAGAAGGGGAGTCACAACACTACAATTGTTTGGGGGGGGAGAGAGAGAGAGAAGGGGAGTCACAACACTACAATTGGTTGGGGGGGGGAGAGAGAGAGAGAAGGGGAGTCACAACACTACAATTGTTTGGGGGGGGGAGAGAGAGAGAGAAGGGGAGTCACAACACTACAATTGTTTGGGGGGGGGAGAGAGAGAGAGTAGGGGAGTCACAACACTACAATTGTTTGGGGGGGGCGGAGAGAGAGAAGGGGAGTCACAACACTACAATTGTTTGAGTGGGAGGAGAGAGAGAGAAGGGGAGTCACAACACTACAATTGTTTGGGGGGGGGAGAGAGAGAGAGAAGGGGAGTCACAACACTACAATTGTTTGGGGGGGGAGAGAGAGAAGGGGAGTCACAACACTACAATTGTTTGGGGGGGGGAGAGAGAGAAGGGGAGTCACAACACTACAATTGTTTGGGGGGGGGAGAGAGAGAGAGAAGGGGAGTCACAACACTACAATTGTGGGGGGGGGGAGAGAGAGAGAGAAGGGGAGTCACAACACTACAATTGTTTGGGGAGAGAGAGAGAGAGAAGGAGAGTCACAACACTACAATTGTTTGGGGAGAGAGAGAGAGAGAAGGAGAGTCACAACACTACAATTGTTTGGGGGGGAGAGAGAGAGAGAGAGAGAAGGGGAGTCACAACACTACAATTGTTTGGGGGGAGGAGAGAGAGAGAAGGGGAGTCACAACACTACAATTGTGGGGGGGGGAGAGAGAGAGAGAAGGGGAGTCACAACACTACAATTGTTTGGGGGGAGGAGAGAGAGAGAAGGGGAGTCACAACACTACAATTGTGGGGGGGGGGAGAGAGAGAGAGAAGGGGAGTCACAACACTACAATTGTTTGGGGGGGGGGAGAGAGAGAGAGAAGGGGAGTCACAACACTACAATTGTTTGGGGGAGAGAGAGAGAGAGAGAGAAGGGGAGTCACAACACTACAATTGGTTGGGGGGGGAGAGAGAGAAGGGGAGTCACAACACTACAATTGTGGGGGGGGGAGAGAGAGAGAGAGAAGGGGAGTCACAACACTACAATTGTTTGGGGGGGGAGAGAGAGAGAAGGGGAGTCACAACACTACAATTGGTTGGGGGGGGAGAGAGAGAAGGGGAGTCACAACATTACAATTGTTTGGGGGGGGAGAGAGAGAAGGGGAGTCACAACACTACAATTGTTTGGGGGGGGGAGAGAGAGAGAGAAGGGGAGTCACAACACTACAATTGTTTGGGGGGGGAGAGAGAGAAGGGGAGTCACAACACTACAATTGTTTGGGGGGAGGAGAGAGAGAGAGAGAAGGGGAGTCACAACACTACAATTGTTTGGGGGGGGGGGAGAGAGAGAAGGGGAGTCACAACACTACAATTGTTTGGGGGGGAGAGAGAGAGAGAAGGGGAGTCACAACACTACAATTGGTTGGGGGGGGAGAGAGAGAAGGGGAGTCACAACATTACAATTGTTTGGGGGGGGAGAGAGAGAAGGGGAGTCACAACATTACAATTGTTTGGGGGGGGAGAGAGAGAAGGGGAGTCACAACACTACAATTGTTTGGGGGGGGAGAGAGAGAGAGAAGGGGAGTCACAACACTACAATTGTTTGGGGGGGGAGAGAGAGAAGGGGAGTCACAACACTACAATTGTTTGGGGGGAGGAGAGAGAGAGAGAGAAGGGGAGTCACAACACTACAATTGTTTGGGGGGGGGGGAGAGAGAGAAGGGGAGTCACAACACTACAATTGTTTGGGGGGGAGAGAGAGAGAGAAGGGGAGTCACAACACTACAATTGTTTGGGGGGGGGAGAGAGAGAGAGAGAAGGGGAGTCACAACACTACAATTGTTTGTGGGGGGGGAGAGAGAGAGAAGGGGAGTCACAACACTACAATTGTTTGGGGGGAGGAGAGAGAGAGAGAGAAGGGGAGTCACAACACTACAATTGTTTGGGGGGGGGAGAGAGAGAAGGGGAGTCACAACACTACAATTGGTGGAGGGGGGGAGAGAGAGAGAGAGAAGGGGAGTCACAACAGTACAATTGTTTGGCGGGGGGGGGGAGAGAGAAGGGGAGTCACAACACTACAATTGTTTGGGGGGGGGGGAGAGAGAGAGAGAAGGGGAGTCACAACACTACAATTGTTTGGCGGGGGGGGGGGAGAGAGAAGGGGAGTCACAACACTACAATTGTTTGCGGGGGGAGAGAGAGAAGGGGAGTCACAACACAACAATTGTTTGGCGGGGGGGGGGGGAGAGAGAAGGGGAGTCACAACACTACAATTGTTTGGGGGGGGGAGAGAGAGAGAGAAGGGGAGTCACAACACTACAATTGTTTGGGGGGGGGGAGAGAGAGAGAGAAGGGGAGTCACAACACTACAATTGTTTGGGGGGGGGAGAGAGAGAGAGAAGGGGAGTCACAACACTACAATTGTTTGGGGGGGGGAGAGAGAGAGAGAGAGAAGGGGAGTCACAACACTACAATTGGTTGGGGGGGAGAGAGAGAGAGAGAAGGGGAGTCACAACACTACAATTGTTTGGGGGGGGGAGAGAGAGAGAGAAGGGGAGTCACAACACTACAATTGTTTGGGGGGGGAGAGAGAGAGAGAGAGAAGGGGAGTCACAACACTACAATTGTTTGGGGGGGGGAGAGAGAGAGAGAGAAGGGGAGTCACAACACTACAATTGTTTGGGGGAGAGAGAGAGAGAGAGAGAAGGGGAGTCACAACACTACAATTGTTTGGGGGGGGGGAGAGAGAGAGAAGGGGAGTCACAACACTACAATTGTTTGGGGGGGGGAGAGAGAGAGAGAGAAGGGGAGTCACAACACTACAATTGTTTGGGGGGGGGAGAGAGAGAGAGAAGGGGAGTCACAACACTACAATTGTTTGGGGGGGAGAGAGAGAGAGAGAAGGGGAGTCACAACACTACAATTGTTCGAGGGGGGGAGAGAGAGAGAAGGGGAGTCACAACACTACAATTGTTTGGGGGGAGAGAGAGAGAGAAGGGGAGTCACAACACTACAATTGTTTGGGGGGGGGGAGAGAGAGAGAAGGGGAGTCACAACACTACAATTGTTTGGGGGGGGGAGAGAGAGAGAGAGAAGGGGAGTCACAACACTACAATTGTTCGGGGGGGGAGAGAGAGAGAGAGAAGGGGAGTCACAACACTACAATTGTTTGGGGGGGAGAGAGAGAGAGAGAGAAGGGGAGTCACAACACTACAATTGTTTGGGGGGGGGGAGAGAGAGAGAGAGAAGGGGAGTCACAACACTACAATTGTTTGGGGGGGGGAGAGAGAGAGAGAGAAGGGGAGTCACAACACTACAATTGTTTGGGGGGGGGAGAGAGAGAGAGAGAAGGGGAGTCACAACACTACAATTGGTTGTGGGTGGGGGGGGAGAGAGAGAGAAGGGGAGTCACAACACTACAATTGTTTGGGGGGAGGAGAGAGAGAGAAGGGGAGTCACAACACTACAATTGTTTGGGGGGGAGAGAGAGAGAGAAGGGGAGTCACAACACTACAATTGTTTGGGGGGGAGAGAGAGAGAGAGAGAAGGGGAGTCACAACACTACAATTGTTTGGGGGGGGAGAGAGAGAGAGAGAAGGGGAGTCACAACACTACAATTGTTTGGGGGGGGAGAGAGAGAGAAGGGGAGTCACAACACTACAATTGTTTGGGGGGGGAGAGAGAGAGAGAGAGAAGGGGAGTCACAACACTACAATTGTTTGGTGGGGGGGAGAGAGATAGAGAAGGGGAGTCACAACACTACAATTGTTTGGGGGGGGGAGAGAGAGAAGGGGAGTCACAACACTACAATTGTTTGGGGGGGGGAGAGAGAGAGAAGGGGAGTCACAACACTACAATTGTTTGGGGGGGGGGAGAGAGAGAGAGAGAAGGGGAGTCACAACACTACAATTGTTTGGGTGGGGGAGAGAGAGAGAGAAGGGGAGTCACAACACTACAATTGTTTGGGGGGGGGAGAGAGAGAAGGGGAGTCACAACACTACAATTGTTTGGGGGGGGAGAGAGAGAGAGAGAAGGGGAGTCACAACACTACAATTGTTTGCGGGGGGGAGAGAGAGAAGGGGAGTCACAACACTACAATTGGTTGTGGGGGAGAGAGAGAGAGAAGGGGAGTCACAACACTACAATTGTTTGGGGGGGGGGAGAGAGAGAGAGAGAAGGGGAGTCACAACACTACAATTGTTTGGGGGGGGGAGAGAGAGAGAGAAGGGGAGTCACAACACTACAATTGTTTGGGGGGGGGGAGAGAGAGAAGGGGAGTCACAACACTACAATTGTTTGGGGGGGGAGAGAGAGAGAGAGAAGGGGAGTCACAACACTACAATTGTTTGGGGGGGGAGAGAGAGAGAGAAGGGGAGTCACAACACTACAATTGTTTGGGGGGGGGAGAGAGAGAAGGGGAGTCACAACACTACAATTGTTTTGGGGGGGGGGAGAGAGAGAAGGGGAGTTACAACACTACAATTGTTTGGGGGGGGGGAGAGAGAGAAGGGGAGTCACAACACTACAATTGTTTGGGGGGAGAGAGAGAGAGAGAAGGGGAGTCACAACACTACAATTGTTTTGGGGGGGGGGAGAGAGAGAAGGGGAGTTACAACACTACAATTGTTTGGGGGGGGGGAGAGAGAGAAGGGGAGTCACAACACTACAATTGTTTGGGGGGGGGGAGAGAGAGAAGGGGAGTTACAACACTACAATTGTTTGCGGGGGGAGAGAGAGAAGGGGAGTCACAACACTACAATTGTTTGCGGGGGGGAGAGAGAGAAGGGGAGTCACAACACTACAATTGTTTGGGGGGGGGAGAGAGAGAGAAGGGGAGTCACAACACTACAATTGTTTGGGGGGGGGAGAGAGAGAGAGAGAAGGGGAGTCACAACACTACAATTGTTTGGGGGGAGGAGAGAGAGAGAGAGAAGGGGAGTCACAACACTACAATTGTTTGGGGGGGGGAGAGAGAGAGAGAGAAGGGGAGTCAAAACACTACAATTGTTTGGGGGGGGGAGAGAGAGAGAAGGGGAGTCACAACACTACAATTGTTTGGGGGGGGGAGAGAGAGAGAAGGGGAGTCACAACACTACAATTGTTTGCGGGGGGGAGAGAGAGAGAGAGAGAAGGGGAGTCACAACACTACAATTGTTTGGGGGGGGGGAGAGAGAGAGAAGGGGAGTCACAACACTACAATTGTTTGGGGGGGGGAGAGAGAAAGAAGGGGAGTCACAACACTACAATTGTTTGCGGGGGGGAGAGAGAGAGAGAGAGAAGGGGAGTCACAACACTACAATTGTTTGGGGGGGGGGAGAGAGAGAGAAGGGGAGTCACAACACTACAATTGTTTGGGGGGGGGAGAGAGAGAGAAGGGGAGTCACAACACTACAATTGTTTGCGGGGGGGAGAGAGAGAGAGAGAGAAGGGGAGTCACAACACTACAATTGTTTGGGGGGGGGAGAGAGAGAGAGAAGGGGAGTCACAACACTACAATTGTTTGGGGGGAGAGAGAGAGAAGGGGAGTCACAACACTACAATTGTTTGGGGGGGGGGAGAGAGAGAAGGGGAGTCACAACACTACAATTGGTTGTGGGTGGGGGGGGGGAGAGAGAGAAGGGGAGTCACAACACTACAATTGGTTGGGGGGGGGGGAGAGAGAGAGGGGGAGTCACAACACTACAATTGTTTGCGGGGGGGAGAGAGAGAAGGGGAGTCACAACACTACAATTGTTTGGGGGGGGGAGAGAGAGAGAAGGGGAGTCACAACACTACAATTGTTTGGGGGGGGGAGAGAGAGAGAGAGAAGGGGAGTCACAACACTACAATTGTTTGGGGGGAGGAGAGAGAGAGAGAGAAGGGGAGTCACAACACTACAATTGTTTGGGGGGGGGAGAGAGAGAGAAGGGGAGTCACAACACTACAATTGTTTGGGGGGGGGAGAGAGAGAGAAGGGGAGTCACAACACTACAATTGTTTGCGGGGGGGAGAGAGAGAGAGAGAGAAGGGGAGTCACAACACTACAATTGTTTGGGGGGGGGGAGAGAGAGAGAAGGGGAGTCACAACACTACAATTGTTTGGGGGGGGGAGAGAGAAAGAAGGGGAGTCACAACACTACAATTGTTTGCGGGGGGGAGAGAGAGAGAGAGAGAAGGGGAGTCACAACACTACAATTGTTTGGGGGGGGGGAGAGAGAGAGAAGGGGAGTCACAACACTACAATTGTTTGGGGGGAGAGAGAGAGAAGGGGAGTCACAACACTACAATTGTTTGTGGGGGGTGGGGGGAGCGAGGAGCAGTTTTAATAATCGAACAAACAATGGAAATGATTCAGTTTTAATGTAAAATATATTTTATTCAAAAGTTTAACAAACAGTTTGTCCTTAACTTCAATAAAGTAAATCTTGTATCAAACTTTAAAGTTTCCAGTTACCATCACTTACAAACTTTAAGATCACTTTCGAACTTTACGATCACTTACTAATAAACCTGTAAATTGACATCACTTGCAAAAAACTTCTAATTTGAGAACAACAGTCACAACAGCAACAATAGTAATAACAACAACAACAACAGCAGCAAAGAAAGGCTGCACCCACCCCATCTCTCCTCCACCTTATTCTAAGACCGCCCGCTGCACTTGTTCTTGTTAACTCCACCCCCACCCGCAGGTGGTGGCGCAGTGTTTATGGGGCTCGTACCAAGCGTTTTCGTTCTAAGATCTTGTGTGGTGCGCACCTATTGGGGGAGGGGGGCAGGCAGCAATGTGCAGGCCCCGGCTTGAGGCCCTTCAGAGGCTGGTGTGGGGATTGGGGTGGGAGTAACAGTTGATTCTGTCAATGGGCGCGTTCCCTTATTGCAGCAGCTAACTCCAACGTTCCCTCCCTCATGCGCCCTCACAGCGTCTCAACGGCCTGCAACGTTGCCTCCCTCATGTTGAGCAAAACTGTCACAGCCGCCTGTGACATTCCCTCACTGACATTGTTCCCATTTCTCGTGAGACTGCTGTTACTTCTCCCGACAGTCCCGCTACCTCGTCACCCACCCCACTGATGGTGTCCAGGAGTGATCGCGTGAGGTCAATGCTCTTCGCACTTGTCATCTGAAGCGCGTCTGTTAGATACTGCCCCTCAGGAGAGCGTGGTCGAACTCTCCTTCCCCCTCCTCCCCGTGGGTGTGCCTCGCTGCACCCCACCACTGGGACCCACAGCCTGGTACATTCGGAAACCATGGAATGTCCCACCAGCACTCAAACCACTCGTCACGGAAGAAGCTGTCACTGCAATGAGTGGCACCTCCTCCAAAGTCAGTAAAACAGTGGGGGCTTCATCCAGCTCCATCCCCTCCCCCGTCACCCCCATATTCTTGGTCTGGAGTGTTACATTTAGAATAACTCCACAAGACTGTATATCTTAAGCTCAAACTGTTGTGACCTTGGTCTTTTTATTGTAACTCCAGAGTGAGGAGGTAGCATGGTAGACTGCCTTTTATACCTGCTTGCCCAGGGCGTGCAGGTGACCCTTGGGTCTCCCACAGGTGCAACCCCTGGTGGCAAGTCTTACACATTGGTAATGTTTACATACATAACATCACTCCCCCCCCAAAGTCTTATGTACAAGTTATTTACAAGTTGTGGCGATCCAGGGCTCTATGTTCCCGGGTTGATGGCCTGAGTTGAAGTCCTGGTATGGGTGAGTCAGTCGGATCATTGCTGCACTGCAGTGTGGCTGGTCTGATCGGACTGTCGGGCACGGTGGGTTCATCCTCGTGGTTGACCGCGAGGTCGAGTGCTGGTTGGGTGTGTGTGTGTGGATCAATGATGGTAATGTCCTCTTCAAACTGTTCTTGGTTGTCAGTGAACCGCAGTTTGGTCTGATCCAAGTGCTTTCTGCACGTTTGTCCATTCAAAAGTTTGACAACAAACACTCTATTCCCCTCCTTGGCTAAAACAGTGCCAGCATTTGGGACCATGACCGTAATTAAGGACAAACACAGGGTCATTAACCTCAATGTCACGTGATACAGCCGTGCGATCGTGGTACACGTTATGCTGGTGACGCCGGGTTTCTACATGATCATTGAGATCAGGGTGGACTAAGGAGAGCCTAGTTTTGAGTGTTCCCTTCATTAACAATTCTGTGTTCCCTGCGAGGGGGGGCGCGTGTGGTAGCTGAGCAGAATCCGAGATAGCCGGGTCTGCAGGGAACCGTCCGTCACGCGTTTCAAGCTCTGCTTGATGGTTTGGACTGCCCGTTCCACTTGACCATTGGATGCAGGCTTAAACGGGGCAGACCTGACATGTTTGATACCATTGCGGGTCATAAACTCGCTGAATTCCGAGCTGGTGAAGCACGGCCCATTGTCACTAACAAGGACGCCGGGCAAACCATGGGTGCCGAACATGGCCCAGAGGCTTTCAATGGTGGCAGTGGACGTACATGACGACATTATTGTACATTCAATTCATTTAGAGTAAGCGTCCACTGCTACTGGGAACATCTTTTCTAGAAAGAGGCCAGTGAAATCTACGTGGACCCTTGACCACGGTTTGGAGGGCCATGACCACAGACTCAGTGGGGCCTCCCTTGGTGCATTGCTCAACTGTGAGCAAAGTGTTACATTGGTGTACACATGACTCCAATTCCGAGTCAATGCCGGGCCACCAAACGTGTGACTTGGCGATAGCCTTCATCAGGACTGTGCCTGGTTGGGTTCTGTGTTCCTAACACAGATGAGGCTGCACACAGGGAGGTTAAAGTAACAGACACTCCAGAGTGAGGAACAGGCCTTTGGGGCCGGCTTATATACAGTGCTCCCAAGGGATGCTAGGATCCCTTGGGACTTCAGGGGATGCGCTCCCTGGTGGCGGAACATGGGAGTGCATGCTTTACAGATACACAACATCACTCCCCGCCAAAGTCAAAGTGAAAACTATTTACAAGGTGAGGCGGTTGGGACCCTTTCTTTCCCTGGTGGGCCGCCTCGGTACAAATGTCTGTTCTGGTGTGTTGGCTCTGCCCTCGCTGGGCTGGCATGTTGTTAGCCCTGCAGGGCTGCTGGGTGAGCCTGGCCTTGCTGGGCTGTTGGGCGTGATGGGTTCGATTTCCTGGTCCGGGATGGTGTCGTTGATCCTTTGGGTGTGTGTTGTGGGCTCGAAAAAGGTGGTGTCTGCTGTGGGTTGTTCAGGGCAGTCTGTGAACTGCAGCCTCGTTTGGTCCAGGTGCTTTCTGCAAATTTGTCCATTGTCTAGTTTGACTACAAACACCCTACTCCCTTCTTTAGCTATCACCGTGCCCCCGATCCACTTAGGACCATGTCCATAGTTTAGCACATACACAGGGTCATTCAGATCAATTTCCCGTGACACAGTGGTGCGAGCATCGTTAACATTTTGTTGCTGCCGCCTGCTCTCTACCTGATCATTCAGGTTGGGATGAACGAGCGAGAGTCTGGTTTTAAGTGTCCTTTTCATGAGTAGCTCAGCCGGGGGCACCCCTGTGAGCGAGTGGGGTCTCGTGCGGTAGCTGAGCAGTACTCGGGACAGGCGTGTTTGGAGTGAACATTCTGTGACTCGTTTAAGGCTCTGTTTGATGATTTGTACTGCCCGCTCTGCCTGCCCATTGGAGGCTGGTTTAAACGGGGCCGAGGTGACATGTTTGATCCCATTGCGGGTCATGAATTCTTTAAATTCGGCATTGGTGAAACATAGCCCGTTGTCACTGACCAGTATGTCAGGCAGGCCGTGGGTGGCAAACGTGGCCCTCAGGCTTTCAATGGTGGCGGTGGCAGTGCTTCCCGATATTATTTCACATTCAATCCATTTTGAAAAAACATCCACCACCACCAGGAACATTTTACCGAGAACCGGGCCCGCATAGTCGACATGGATCCTCGACCATGGTCTGGAGGGCCAGGACCACAAACTTAGTGGTGCCTCTCTGGGCGCGTTGCTCAACTGAGCACACACGCTGCATTGTCGTACACAGGACTCCAAGTCAGAGTCGATACCGGGCCACCACACGTGGGATCACTTTCATCATTACTATACCCGGATGTGTGCTGTGGAGATCCGAGATGAACGTCTCCCTGCCCTTTTTGGGTAACACTACGTGGTTACCCCACAACAGGCAGTCTGCCTGAATGGACAGCTCGTCCTTTCACCGCTGGAACGGCTTGATTAACTCTTTCATTTCAATGGGGATGCTGGCCCACCTCCCATGCAGTACACAGTTTTTTACTCGGGACAGCAGAGGATCTTGGCTGGTCCAAGTCCGAATCTGGCGGGCCGTGACAGGTGATTTATCATTTTCAAATGCTTCCATGACCATCAACAAGTTTTCAGGCTGCACCATTTCCACCCCCGTGGTGGGCAATGGTAGCTGACTGAGAGCATCCGCACAGTTCTCGGTGCCTGGCCTGCGGCGGATGGTATAGTTATATGCTGATAGCGCGAGTACCCACCTTTGTATGCAGGCTGAGGCATTAGTATTTATCCCCTTGTTTTCAGCAAACAGGGATATGAGGGACTTTGATCGCTTTCCAGATCAAATTTGAGGCCAACCAGGTCCTGATGCATTTTCTTTACCCTAAACACACACGCTAATGCCTCTTTCTCAATCATGCTGTAGGCCCTCTCAGCCTTAGACAAGCTCCTGGAAGCATAGGCGACAAGTTGCAACTTCCCCGCAACATTAGCTTGTTGTAATACACACCCGACTCCATACGACGACGCATCACATGCTAGCACAAGTCTTTTACACGGGTTATACAATACAAGCAGCTTGTTGTCGCATAAAATGTTTCTGGCTTTCTCAAAAGCAATTACTTGGTTTTTTCCCCATACCCAGTTCTCACCTTTGCGCAATAACACATGTAGGGGCTCTAAAAGGATGCTTCACCCTGGTAGGAAGTTACCAAAATAGTTGAGGAGTTCCAGGAACGACCGCAGCTCCGTGACGTTCTGTGGCCTGGGCGTGTTCCTGATAGCCTCTATCTTGGCGTCTGTGGGCCGAATGCCGTCCGCCGCAATCTTTCTCCCCAAAAACTCCACTTCTGTTGTCATGAAGACGCATTTCGACCTCTTCATCCGCAGCCCTACGCGATCCAGTCGCTGGAGGACCTCCTCCAGGTTTTGTAGGTGCTCGACGGTGTCCCGACCCGTGACCAATATGTCGTCCTGAAAAACCACCGTGCGTGGTACCGACTTGAATAGGCTCTCCATGTTTCTCTGGAAGATCGCTGCAGCCGACCGAATTCCAAACGGGCATCTGTTGTAGCTGAACAGTCCCTTGTGCGTGTTGATGCAGGTGAGGCCCTTCGAAGACTCCTCCAGCTCCTGTGTCATGTAGGCCGAAGTCAGGTCGAGCCTGCCTCCTGCTAGCATCGCAAATAGGTCATCTGCCTTAGGTAGCGGGTATTGGTCCTGCAGCGAGAAACGATTAATAGTTACTTTATAATCGCCGCAAATCCTGACCGTGCCATCACTTTTGAATACTGGAACAATCGGGCTGGCCCACTCGCTGAATTCCACTGGGGAGATGATGCCCTTGTGTTGCAGCCTGTCCAGCTCGATTTCCACTCTCTCCCTCATCATGTGAGGTACTGCTCGCGCCCTGTGGTGAATGGGTCGTGCCTCTGGGACCAAGTGGATCCACACCTTCGCCCCGGAAAAGTTTCCAATGCCTGGCTCAAAAAGGAAAGGAAATTTGTTAAGAACCGGGGTACATGAGGCCTCATCGACATGTGATCGCACTCGGATGTCATCCCAGTTCCAGCGGATTTTGCCTAGCCAGCTCCTTCCAAGCAGTTTGGGGCCATCGCCCGGGACAATCCAGGGTGGCAGTTCGTGCACCGTGCCCTCGTAGGTGACTTTGACCATGGCGCTGCCCAGGACAGTGATAAGCGCTTTGGTGTATGTTCTCAGTTTTGTGTGGATGGGGCTCAGGGCTGGTCTGAGTGCCTTGTTGCACCACAGTATCTCAAACATCTTTTTACTCATGATGGATTGGCTAGCGCCAGTGTCCAGTTTGACATACGCTTCCCAGTCTTGTGTCAGGCATGCAAACAATGTGGCCTGTCCAGCGGAGCTGATCAAGTGTGGTCAGTGCTTCAATGCTGGGGATGTTGGCCTGGTCGAGGACGCTAACGTTGGTGCGTCTGTCCTCCCAGGGGATTTGTAGGATCTTGCAGAGACATCGTTGGTGGTATTTCTCCAGCGACTTGAGCTGTCTGCTGTACATGGTCCATGTCTCTGAGCCATACAGGAGGGAGGCTATTACTACAGCCCTGTATACCATGAGCTCGGTGGTAGGTTTGAGGGCCTGGTCTTCAAACACTCTTTTCCTCAGGCTGCCGAAGGCTGCACTGGCGCACTGGAGGCGGTGTTGGATCTCATCGTCAATGCCTGCTCTTGTTGATAAGAGGCTCCCGAAGTATGGGAAATGGTTCACGTTGTCCAGGGCCGTGCCGTGGATCTTGCTGACTAGGGGGCAGTGCTGTGCGGCGAGGATAGCCTGGTGGAGGACCTTTGTCTTACGGATGTTTAGCGTGAGGCCCATGCTTTTGTACGCCTCAGTAAATATGTCGACTATGTTCTGGAGTTCAGCCTCTGTATGTGCACAGACGCAGGCATCGTCCACGTACTGCAGCTCGAGGACAGAGGTTGGGGTGATCTTGGACCTGGCCTGGAGATGGCGAAGATTGAACAGGTTCCCACTGGTTCTGTAGTTCAGTTTCACTCCAGCGGGGAGCTTGTTGACAGCGAGGTGGAGCATGGCAGTGAGGAAGATTGCGAAGAGGGTTGGAGCGTTGACGCAGCCCTGTTTGACCTTGGTCGTGGATTGGGTATATGATGGATCCGTTGGTCAGGATCACGGCCTGCATGTCATCGTGGAGCAGGCGGAGGATGGTGGCGAACTTTTCGGGGCATCCGAAACGGAGGAGGACGCTCCATAGACCCTCGCCGTTGACAGTATCAAAGGCCTTTGTAAGATCGAAGAAGGCCATGTATAAGGGGCCAGTGCTGCTCCCTGCATTTTTCCTGCAGCTGTCGCGCTGCAAAAATCATGTCCATTGTGCCCTGTAGGGGACGAAATCCACACTGTGACTCCGGGAGGAACTCCTCAGCCACAGGGAGAAGACGGTTGAGGAGGACTCTAGCGACAACCTTCCCAGTGGCTGATAGCAGGGAGATTCCCCTGTAATTGCCGCAGTCAGACTTGTCCCCTTTTTTAAAGATGGTCACAATCACTGCATCTCTGAAATCTCCCAGCATGCTCTCCTCCCTCCAGCTAACCTGGCGTGCCTTGATGACCCTGAGCTGCAGAATGCCCACAGCGCTTGGTCTGCCCTCCAGGCCTCCATAACCAGTGCCTGCAAAGAGACACTCGGTCACTCAACCAGGAAACACCAGGATTGATTTGATGAGAATGATCAGGAGATCCGAGAACTAATCGATCACAAGCGCAGAGCATTTCTGAGCCTTAATCAACAACTCAACTCGGGAGCAGCAAAGTAACATTACAGACGGCTCAAGGCTGAGGTCCAACAAAAAACCCGGGACCTAAAGAACAGGTGGTGGATGGAGAAAACACAGGAGATACAACAACTGGCCGACAGTCACGATATGCGAAGATTCTTCATCGCAGTCAAGGCCACCTAAACACACAAGGCCACACCCCACTGCTGGCCAAGAACAGGAAACACTCATCAAGGACACCAAGGCTGTCAGGGCCCGCTGGAAGGAGCACTTCGAAGATTTCCTCAATCGAGACCCTGCCTTTGACCCAAGTGTTCTCGACTCCATCCCGCAGCATGCGACCCGGCACCACCTCAGTGAGACCCCAACACTGCACGAGGTAGAAAACGCCATAAGACAGCTTAAAAACAACAAGGCTACGGGAGCGGATGGAATCCCTACGGAGGCACTGAAGTATGGCGGAGAAGCACTGTTGGCGTGAGTGCATTTATATAGCGCCTTTCACGACCACCGGACCGTCTCAAAGCGCCAATGAAGTACGTTTGAAATGTAGTCACTGTTGTAATGTAATCAAATCTGGCACCAAGCTTATGGTCTACAGGACAGTAGTCAGAGAGGAGGGCGTTGACTAATGAGGAAAGGTTGAGTAGGTTGGGCCAATACTCATTGGAGTTCAGAAGAATGAGAGGCGATCTTATTGAAACACATAAGATAATGAGGGGGCTCGATAAGGTGGATGCAGAGAGGATATTTCCACTCATAGGGGAAACTAAAACTAGGGGCACAGTCTCAGAATAAGGGGCCACCCATTTAAAACTGAGCTGAGGAGAAATTGCTTCTCTCAGAGGGTTGTAAATCTATGGAATTCTCTGCCCCAGAGAGCTGCGGAAGCTGGGACATTGAATATATTTAAGGCAGAGATAGACAGATTTTTGAGCATAAGGGAGTAAAGGGTTATCGGGAGTGGGCAGGGAAGTGGAGCTGAGCCCATGATCAAATCAGCCATAATCTTATTGAATGGCGGGGCAGACTCGAGGGGCCAAATGGCCTACTCCTGCTCCTATTTCTTATGTTCTTATGAGGGGGTTGACTTATGAGGATAGGTTGAGTTGGTTGGGCCTATACACATTGGAGTTCAGAAGAATAAGAGGTGATCTTATTGAAACTTATAAGATAATGAGGGGGCTCGATAAGGTGGATGCAGAGAGAATATTTCCACTCATAGGGGAAACTAAAACTAGTGGCATAGGGCTAGAACCTCCGCTTTTGAGCTTATCGCCCAAAAATGGGCATTATTTCCGGTGTGCGTGTTATAAGAACATAAGAACATAAGAATTAGGAACAGGAGTAGGCCATCTAGCCCCTCAAGCCTGCTCCGCCATTCAACAAGATCATGGCTGATCTGGCCGTGGACTCAGCTCCACTTACCCGCCCGCTCCCCATAACCCTTAATTCCCTTATTGGTTAAAAATCTATTTATCTGTGACTTGAATACATTCAATGAGCTAGCCTCAACTGCTTCCTTGGGCAGAGAATTCCACAGATTCACAATCCTCTGGGAGAAGAAATTCCTTCTCAACTCGGTTTTAAATTGGCTCCCCCGTATTTTGAGGCTGTGCCCCCTAGTTCTAGTCTCCCCGACCAGTGGAAACAACCTCTCTGCCTCTATCTTGTCTATCCCTTTCATTATTTTAAATGTTTCTATAAGATCACCCCTCATCCTTCTGAGCTCCAACAAGTAAAGACCCAGTCTACTCAATCTATCATCATAAGGTAACCCCCTCATCTCCGGAATCAGCCTAGTGAATCGTCTCTGTACCCCTTCCAAAGCTAGTATATCCTTCCTTAAGTAAGGTGACCAAAACTGCACGCAGTACTCCAGGTGCGGCCTCACCAATACCCTGTACAGTTGCAGCAAGACCTCCCTGCTTCTGTACTCCATCCCTCTCGCAATGAAGGCCAATATTTGTCTCCATTTGCCTTCCTGATTACCTGCTGCACCTGCAAACTAACCTTTTGGGATTCATGCACAAGTAAAAGCGTGCTGGGCCCATAACCCAGAGGTCGATGGATCGAAACCATCCTCTGCTAACTGCAATATTTAATGTGGGTGCATCCAACACTTGCACTGCAACTACTCCCACCCTTGACAAGACCTAAAAGAGTTTCATGCACAAGGACCCCCAGGTCCCTCTGCACCGCAGCATGTTGTAATTTCTCCCCATTCAAATAATATTCCCTTTTACTGTTTTTTTTCCCAAGGTGGATGACCTCACACTTTCCGACATTGTATTCCATCTGCCAAACCTTAGCCCATTCGCTTAACCTATCCAAATCTCCTTGCAGCCTCTCTGTGTCCTCTACACAACCCGCTTTCCCACTAATCTTAGTGTCATCTGCAAATTTTGTTGCACTACACTCTGTCCCCTCCTCTAAGTCATCTATGTATATTGTAAACAGTTGTGGTCCCAGAACTGATCCCTGTGGCACACCACTAACCACTGATTTCCAACCGGAAAAGGACCCATTTATCCCGACTCTCTGCTTTCTGTTCGCCAGCCAATTCTCGATCCATGCTAATACATTTCCTCTGACTCCGCGTACCTCTATCTTCTGCAGTAACCTTTTGTGTGGCACCTTATCGAATGCTTTTTGGAAATCTAAATACACCACATCCATCGGTACACCTCTATCCACCATGCTCGTTATATCCTCAAAGAATTCCAGTAAGTTAGTTAAACATGATTTCCCCTTCATGAATCTATGCTGCGTCTGCTTGATTGCACTATTCCTATCCAGATGTCCCGCTATTTCTTCCTTAATGATAGTTTCAAGCATTTTCCCCACTACAGATGTTAAACTAACCGGCCTATTTACCTGCCTTTTGCCTGCCCCCTTTTTTAAACAGAGGCGTTACATTAGCTGCTCTCCAATCCGCTGGTACCTCCCCAGAGTCCCAGAGAATTTTGGTAGATTATATCAAATGCATCTGCTATAACTTCCGCCATCTCTTTTAATACCCTGGGATGCATTTCATCAGGACCAGGGGACTTGTCTACCTTCAGTCCCATTCGTCTGTCCAGCACTACCTCCCTAGTGATAGTGATCATCTCAAGGTCACCCCTTCCCACATTCCTATGACCAGCAATTTTTGGCATGGTTTTTGTGTCTTCCACTGTGAAGACGGAAGCAAAATAATTGTTTAAGGTCTCAGCCATTTCCACATTTCCCATTATTAAATCCCCCTTTTCATCTTCTAAGGGACTAACATTTACTTTAGTCACTCTTTTCCATTTTATATATCCGTAAAAGCTTTTACTATCTGTTTTTATGTTTTGCGCAAGTTTACCTTCGTAATCTATCTTCCCTTTCTTTATTGCTTTTTTAGTCATTCTTTGCTGTTGCTTAAAATCTTCCCAATCCTCTAGTTTCCCACTAACCTTGGCCACCTTATACGCATTGGTCTTTGATTTGATACTTTCCTTTATTTCCTTGGTTATCCACGGCTGGTTATCTCTTCTCTTGCCGCCCTTCTTTTTCACTGGAATATATTTTTGTTGCGCATTTTGAAAGAGCTCCTTAAAAGTTCTCCACTGTTCCTCAATTGTGCCACCGTTTAGTCCTTGTTTCCAGTCTACTTTAGCCAACTCTGCCCTCATCCCACTGTAGTCCCCTTTGTTTAAGCATAGTACGCTTGTTTCTGACACAACTTCCTCATCCTCAATCTGTATTACAAATTCAACCATATTGTGATCACTCATTCCGAGAGGATCTTTGATGAGGAGATCGTTTATTTTTCCTGTCTCGTTACACAGGACCAGATCCAAAATGGCTTGCTCCCTTGTAGGCTCTGTTACATACTGTTCTAAGAAACAATCCCGTATGCATTCTATGAATTCCTCCTCCAGGCTACCCCGTGCGATTTGATTTGACCAATCGATATGTAGGTTAAAATCCCCCATAACTACTGCCGTTCCTTTTTCACATGCCTCCATTATTCCCTTGATTATTGCCCGCCCCACCATGAAGTTATTATTTGGGGGCCTATAAACTATGCCGACCAATGACTTTTTCCCCTTACTATCTCTAATCTCCACCCACAATGATTCAACATTTTGTTTATTGGAGCCAATATCATCCCTCACAACTGCCCTGATATCATCCCTTATTAACAGAGCTACCCCACCTCCCTTCCCTTCCTGCCTATCTTTCCGAATCGTCAGATACCTCTGTACGATTAATTCCCAGTCCTGGCCACCTTGCAACCATGTCTCTGTAATGGCCACCAAATCATACCCATTTGTAATGATTTGTGCCGTCAACTCATTTACTTTATTTCTAATGCTGCGTGCATTTAGGTAGAGTGTTTTCATCCTCGTTTTGAAACCATGATTTTTAGTTTTTACCCCTCCTGCAGCCCTTTTATATTCAGTGGCCCTTTTTGTTTCTTGCCTTTGGTTTCTCTGCCCTCCACTTTTACTCATCTCTTTTCTGTCTTTTGTTTTTGTCTCCTTTTTGTTTCCTCTATCTCCCTGTATTGGTTCCCATCCCCCTGCCATATTAGTTTAACTCCTCACCAACAGCACTAGCAAACACTCCCCCTAGGACATTGGTTCCGTTCCTGCCCAAGTGCAGACCGTCCGGTTTGTACTGGTCCCACCTCCCCCAGAACCTGTTCCAATGCCCCACGAATTTGAATCCCTCCCTGCTGCACCACTACTCAAGCCACGTATTCATCTGTGCTATCCTGCGATTCCGACTCTGACTAGCACGTGGCACTGGTAGCAATCCCGAGATTACTACTTTTGAGGTCCTACTTTTTAATTTAACTCCGAGCTCCTTAAATTCGTCTCGTAGGACCTTATCCCTTTTTTTACCTATGTCGTTGGTACCAATGTGCACCACGACAACTGGCTGTTCTCCCTCCCTTTTCAGAATGTTCTGCACTCGCTCGGAGACATCCTTGACCCTTGCACCAGGGAGGCAACATACCATCCTGGAGTCTCGATTGCGGCCGCAGAAACGCCTATCTATTCCCCTTATGATTGAATCCCCTATCACTATCGCTCTCCCACTCTTTTTTATGCCCTCCTGTACAACAGAGCCAGCCACGGTGCCATGAACTTGGCTGCTGTTGCTCTCCCCTAATGAGTCATCTCCCTCAACAGCACTCAAAGCAGTGTATCTGTTTTGCAGGGGGATGACCAGATGGGACCCCTGCACTACCTTCTTTGTACTACTCTTCCTGCTGGTCTTCCGTTCCCTAGCTGGCTGTGGATCCTTCTCATGCGGTAAGACCAACTCACTACACGTGCCACTTATGTCATTCTCAGCATCATGGATGCTCCAGAGTGAATCCACCCTCAGCTCCAATTCCGCAATACGGTCCATCAGGAGATGGAGGCGGATACACTTCTTACACACGTAGTCGTCAGGGACACCGGTAGCGTCCCGAGTTCCCACATGGCACAGGAGGAGCATATCACGTGACCGATCTCTCCTGCCATGCCTTAACCCTTAGATACCCTTAAATTGGTAATAACAATGTTACAGTTTACTTACTGATATAAAAAAGAAAAGAAAAGCTACTCACCAATCACCAGCCAATCACTTACCCCATTGGCTGTGACGTCACCTTTTGATTCCTTTCTACTTCTTTTTTGCTTTCTCTCCCGCTGTAGCTGCACAAGTCACGCCTTTTATAGGCCGCTCCGACGCTGCTCCCGCCTCTCACCAACTGCCGCTGACTCTCGAGCTCCCGCTGGGCCTTTTATAGGCCGCTCCGACACTGCTCCCGCCTCTCGCCAACTGCCGCTGACTCTCGAGCTCCCGCTGGGCCTTTTATAGTCCGCTCCGACACTGCTCCCGCCTCTCGCCAACTGTTAAAAAGGGTTTTTCAGATCGCCGGCTTAAAGCCCATTCTTAAAACACCTAGTTTACATTTTTGAAAATGGCCGTTACTGCGAGCGATATCAAATGGGCAGTAGCGTTACATTTTTTTGACCTGCCGTAAATTGTAGCCATCCTTAGCAAAGACATGGCAAAGCTCGATTCCCGCGATTCAGGAGGTCAAGGGTCATCAAGCGCAGAAGAGGAGAGAGAGAGGGAGCTCAGAGGCACTGAAAGCGTGTGTGGCTGTGGTGTGTGCTTGTCTGGCTGTTGTGGGAGGCACGAGGGAGATCCGCCAGCAGCAAAAAGCCCCACTCAGCACCAAGAACATAGTTGGCACCGAGTTTTTGTCCGACAAATAAGAAATAACATGGAAGGGATGGAGGAGGCCCTGGAGCTGGTAGCCAGGAACACTGGTGGCAGAGGGCTCCCAGTGGTCCCGGAGCGCGGAACTGCACCCCAAGGTGACACAGCCCCATTGCCAAGCACACATGAGAGCCAGCTTCTGGCTTGGAACACGTTCCCACCTCGGGACCGTCCTCTCCCGTATCCGTCCAAGCAGTGCTTCGGCCATCATCCCCTCCCCCCCAATGAAGCATCGCCTGAGGACCTCCTCGGCCAGGCGGCTTGGAGTCAGGAGGGGAAGGGGAAGGGGTAGAGGTGAGGAGGAGAAGCGTGGGGGGGGGGGGGGGGCGGAAGGGTTGGTTTGTACAGAAATACTGATGATTTTAGACTAATGTTCGGTTTCAATGTTTTTTATTTAACAAAACCTTGCTCAGATAGCTGCACCGTTACACGCTGGTGATTCCTTAACATCAAAGAGTATAATCACACTTAATTTCAATTAAAGTTAACTTTAACTGTCATCAAGGTGATGTCTACCATTGACATATGACCTGCACACCCAGCAATGTGTCAGCTTTGTAAATAAACCACGTTCATTCAGGCAAAGCGATCATTGATGAGCTCCTGACCGAAGGCTCTTGCAGCTATCATGCCACCATGGGCCCTTTCATGCGGTCTACAGGGGGGCGGGGGCATGGCTTCAGCATCAGCCTGATTGTCTGGGCCGATGTCAGCATCCGCCTCCTCATCCTCTCTCTGGTGCGGTAGACTGTCAGACTCATCAGTCAATTCTTGTCCCCTCCTGATAGCCAAGTTGTGTAGCATGGAGCACACCACCATGAATTGAGCTACCTGCTCAGGGTGATATTGGAGCTCGCCTCCTGAGTGGTCCAGGGATCTGAAGCGCTGCTTCAGCATTCGAATGGTTTTCTCCACGATATTGCGAGTTTCTCTGTGGCTCTCGTTGTATCGTCTCTCGGCCTTGGTGTGGGTTTCACGCGGGGCGGGGGGGGGTGGGGGGCGATCATCAGCCAGGTGGCGAGGCCATATACTTTGTCACCAAGCATCCAGCATAGACCTTGTGGCTCTTTGTTAAACAAGTTAGATACAGTGCTCTCACGCAGGATGTGCGCATCCTGGATGCTGCCCGGAAATTGGGTATTCACTGCCAGTATAATTTGCTGGTGGTCGACAACCAGTTGGACATTCAGGGAGTGGAATCCCTTGCGGTTCCTGAAAACCTCAGCATCCTGAAAAGGTGCCCACATCGCAATGTGCATACAGTCTATTGCTCCCTGCACCTTGGGGAAGTTTGCAATTCTGGAAAATCCGAGAGCCCTCTCACTCTGTGCCTCCCTGGCCATAGGGAAGCTGATCAAGTCCCTCCTGCATGCGTACAGGGCTTCAGTGACCTGTCTAACGCAGCGATGTGTGGCATGCTGAGAAAGTCCGCAAATGTCGCCAGCTGTGGCCTGAAAAGAACCCGAGGCGTAGAACGACAGTGCCGCGGTGACTTTGAACTCGACAGACAGTGCCGTTCTGAAGATGCTGACAGGCTGCAGGTCTGACCTTATCGGCTGGCATACCTCAGTGATAACCTCGATATGGAAGCGCAGTCTCCGAAGGCAGGTGGTGTCGAGCAAGTCGAGGTAAGAATGCTTCTCCTTGAACTTGCGGGAGGTGTAACGTCTGGTCCTCCTCATCTGTCTGTCACTTCGTTCATTGGGCACATAATGCAGTGCAGCGGTCCTTCGGCGATGTCGAGTCTGCTGCATGTATTTGGTCACGAAGCGAGGGTGAGAAAGGACAGGCCCCATTGTAGTAGCTCTCTGTCTGCCATCGATTGCACACAAACAAGGAATGTCCCGACGAGCACACCTCTGCTATTCCAATTGGTCACAATGTTGGCCGTTGAATTCGTCCATTCTGCTGATACCGCCCCAAAAAAGTGGGCGGGCAGTAATATTTTTTCTCGGCATTAAGCCCATTCGGAAAATAACACTCAGCGATAAGTCTCCTAAAAAAGCCCCGTCAGGTTCTATTTTGTACCAAAATGGGCAATATAATTTCAGCGGTAAAATGGGCATTAAGTCGGAAAAAAAAGTGGAGGTTCTAGTCCATAGTCTTTTTTATAATATGGAGACCAGAACTGTACACAGTAACTCCCAGTGTGATATGGTGACCAGTACTGTACACAGTAACTCCCAGTGTGATATGGTGACCAGAACTGTGCACAGTAACTCCCAGTGTGATATGGAGACCAGTACTGTACACAGTAACGCCCAGTGTGA
>NW_027251116.1:30000-39637 GCF_044704955.1 Pristiophorus japonicus
CAGAACTGTACACAGTAACTCCCAGTGTGATATGGAGACCAGAACTGTGCACAGTAACTCCCAGTGTGATATAGAGACCAGAACTGTGCACAGTAACTCCCAGTGTGATATGGAGACCAGAACTGTGCACAGTAACTCCCAGTGTGATATGGAGACCAGAACTGTGCACAGTAACTCCCAGTGTGATATGGAGACCAGAGCTGTACACAGTAACTCCCAGTGTGATATGGAGACCAGAACTGTACACAGTAACTCCCACTGTGATATGGAGACCAGAACTGTGCACAGTAACTCCCAGTGTGATATGGAGACCAGAACTGTGCATAGTAACTCCCAGTGTGATATGGAGACCAGAACTGTGCACAGTAACTACAAGTGCGGACTAACTAAGTTTCTATACAAGTTTAACATAACCTCTCTGCTTTTTACACTCCTGTGAAGCTCCATGGGACATTTTACGATGTTAAAGATGTTGTATAAATGCAGGTTGTTGCTGTAGGGATGGGGGGGCGGGGGAGCGGGAAGTGGAATTAAATTGGGAGTTGTGCCAAAACCTCATCCCGATCTCCAACGAGAGTCCCTGGACTGGGATCCGAGGGTTGTCCTATGTGGAAAGATTGAGTAGAATGGGCCTATACTCTCTGGAGATTAGAAGAATGAGAGGTGATCTCATTGAAATGTATAAACTTCTTAAGGGGCTTGACAGAATTGGTGCTGTGAGGCTATTTCCCCAGGCTGGAGAGTCTAGAACGAGGGGGTCATAGTATCAGGATAAGGAGTCGGCCATTTAGGACTGAGATGAGGAGAATCTTTGGAATGCTGCTCCCGAGAGTATACTCAGGGCCGAGATCAATAGATTGTTGGGCACTAAGGCAATCAAGGTATAGAAAGAAAGTTTTGCATTTATATAGCACCTTTCACGACCACCGGACATCCCAAAGTGCTTTACAGCCAATGAAGTACTTTTGGGGTGCAGTCACTGTTGTAATGTGGGAAACGCGGCGGCCAATTTGCGCACAGCAAGCTCCCACAGACAGCAATGTGATAATGACCCAGATAATCTGTTTTTATGTTGATTGAGGGATAAACATTGGCCCCAGGACACCGGGGATAACTCTTCTTTGAAATAGAGGCCGTGAGATATTTTATATCCACTTGAGAGGGCAGACAGGGCCTCAGTTTAACGTCTCATCTGAAAGATGGCACCTCTGACAGTGCAACGCTCCCTCAGCACTGTGCTAGAGTCAACCTAGTTTTTTGTGCTCAAGTCTCTGGAGTGGGACTTGAACCCACAACCTTCTGACTCAGAGGCGAGAGTGCTACCCACTGAGCCACGGCTAACACTGAGCCGAGGAGAAATTTTGTCACTCAGAGGGTTGTGAATCTTTAGAACTCTCTACCCCAGGGGGCAGTGGATGCTCAGTGGTTGAGTATATTCAAGACGGAGATGGATAGATTTTTGGGCACTAAGGGAATCAAGGGATGGGGCGTGTGGCCTCATGTCATCACCAGCCCATTGCACCACTCTCCCTCAGATGCTTTATACAGGTGCGTGCAACCACTGGAGATATTTTACTGCTTGTGTAAGGCCTATGCTTTCGTACACCTCAGTAAATACGTTGACTGTGACTTGGAGTTCAGCCTCTGTATGTGCGCAGACGCAGGCGTCGTCCGCATACTGTAGCTCGACAACAGAGGTTGGGGTGGTCTTGGGCCTGGCCTGGAGACGGCGAAGGTTGAACAGGTTCCCACTGGTTCTGTAGTTTAGTTCCACTCCAGCGGGGAGCTTGTTGACTGTGAGGTGGAGCATGGCAGCGAGGAAGATTGAGAAGAGGGTTGGGACGATGACGCAGCCCGGCTTGACCCCAGTCCCGGATGTGGATTGGGGTCTGTGATGGATCAGTTGGTAAGGATCCCCAGCATTGAAGCACTGACCACACTCGACCAGCTCCGCTGGGCAGGCCACATTGTCCGCATGCCCCAGACACGGGACTCCCAAAGCAAGCGCTCTACGCGGAGCTCAATCACGACAAACGAGCCAAAGGTGGGCAGAGGAAACGTTACAAGGACACCCTCAAAGCCTCCCTGGTAAAGTGCGACATCCCCCACTGACACCTGGGAGTCCCTGGCCAAAGACCGCCCTAAGTGGAGGAAGTGCATCCAGGAGCGCGCTGAGCACTTCGAGTCTCATCGCCGAGAGCATGCAGAAACCAAGCGCAGGCAGCGGAAGGAGCGTGCGGCAAACCAGACTCCCCACCCACCTTTTCCCTCAACGACTATAATGGGGAATGAAGAAATGGCAAACCAATTGAACAAATACTTTGGTTCTGCCTTTGTTGATACGGATTCTTTTCCCTCAATCTGTCTCAGCGAAAACACTGACACGAACACCAAGTTACTCTGAGTTATACTTTATTAATGCGACATCGATGCTGGCTCGCCTTCGCAAAGGAACACCGACTCTCTGGGAGTTCGTTGACTTTACAAAGACAAGCAAGGTTTTAGTGCATACACACGGGAGTTATACATTTTCCAAGCGGCTCATGAATAAAGGATTCATCCAATCGTTTTCCTCCGTACTTCATTCTGGGCCAATCGGGCTTTTCTGCTGCACGCGGTCGGCAGACACAGCCCGCCTCACTTTAGTTTCATCCCCCTCTGCACTCGAGACTATGTTCACAATATATCGGTACTGCAACATCTGGTTCTGCTACACTGTCCTTCCCTTTTTCCTATCTTGTTATCTGCACCACATTTTGGCTGATTCACGCTGACTTAGCACCCCAACTGGTGACCAAAGTCTGTGGACACATGGCATTTTATGATGTTCAATCCCTTATACATATTTCACATTCTTTCAACATTCCTCTATACTTTCTCACATTCTCACCTTCACTAAGGAAGACTCAAATAACCTTCCGGAAATACTAGGGGACCGAGGGTCTAGCGAGAAGGAGGAACTGAAGGAAATCCTTATTAGTCAGGAAATTGTGTTGGGGAAATTGATGGGATTGAAGGCCGATAAATCCCCGGGGCCTGACAGTCTGCATCCCAGATTAATTAAGGAAGTGGCCCTAGAAATAGTGGATGCATTGGTGATCATTTCCCAACGTTCTATAGACTCGGGATCAGTTCCTATGGATTGGAGGGTAGCTAATGTAACCCCACTTTTTAAAAAAGGAGAGAGAAAACCGCCTGACATCGGTAGTGGGGAAAATGTTGGAATCAATTATTAAGGATGAAATAGCAGCGCATTTGAAAGCAGTGACAGGATCGGTCCAAGTCAGCATGGATTTATGAAAGGGAAATCAGGCTTGAAAAATCTTCTAGAATTTTTTGAGGATGTAACGAGTAGAGTGGACAAGGGAGAATCAGTGGATGTGGTGTATTTGGACTTTCAAAAGGCTTTTGACAAGGTCCCACACAAGAGATTGGTGTGCAAAATTAAATCACATGGTATTGGGGTTAATGTCTTGATGTGGATAGAGAACTGGTTGGCAGACAGGAAGCAAAGAGTCGGAATAAATGGGTCCTTTTCAGAATGGCAGTGACCAGTGGGGTGCCGCAGGGTTCAGTGCTGGGACCCCAGCTATTTACAATATACATCAATGATTTAGATGAAGGAATTGAATATAATATCTCCAAGTTTGCAGATGACACTAAGCTGGGTGGCAGTCTGAGCTGTGAGGAGGATGCTAAGAGGCTGCAGGGAGACTTGGACGGGTTAGGTGAGTGGGCAAATGCATGGCAGATGCAGTATAATGTAGATAAATGTGAGGTTATCCACATTGGTGGCAAAAACAGGAAGGCAGAATATTATCTGAATGGTGACAGATTAGGAAAAGGGGAGGTGCAACGAGACCTGGGTGTTATGGTACATCAGTCATTGAAAGTTGGCATGTAGGTACAGCAGGCGGTGAAGAAGGCAAATGGCATGTTGGCCTTCCTCACGAGAGGAATTGAGTATAGGAGCAGGGAGGTCTTACTGCAGTTGTACAGGGCCTTGGTGAGGCCACACCTTGAATATTGTGTACAGTTTTGGTCTCCTAAACTAAGGAAGGACATTCTTGCTATTGAGGGAGTGCAACAAAGGTTCACCAGACTGATTCCCGGGATGGCAGGACTGACATATGAAGAAAGACTGGATCAACTCGGCTTATATTCACTGGAATTTAGACGAATGAGAGGGGATCTCATTGAAACATATAAAATTCTGGCGGGATTGGACAGATTAGATGCAGGAAGAATGTTCCCGATGTTGGGAAAGTCCAGAACCTGGGATCACAGTCTAAGGATAAGGGGTAAGCCATTTAGGACCGAGATGAGGAGAAACTTCTTCACTCAGAGAGTGGTGAACCTGTGGAATTCTATACCACAGAAAGTTGTTGAGGCCAGTTTGTTAGATATATTCAAAAGGGAGTTAGATGTGGCCCTTATGGCTAAAGGGATCAAGGGGTATGGAGAGAAAGCAGGAATGGGGTACTGAAGTTGCATGTTCAGCCATGATCATATTGAATGGTGGTGCAGGTTCGAAGGGCCGAATGGCCTACTCCTGCATCTATTTTCTATGTTTCTATCTGTCCCACCTGTGACAGGGACTGTGGTTCTCGTATTGGACTGTTCAGCCACCTAAGGACTCATTTTAAAAGTGGAAGCAAGTCTTCCTAGATTCCGAGGGACTGCCTACGATGATGATTGTGGGAAACGCGGCAGCCAATTTGCACACAGCAAGCTTCCACTAACAGCAAAGTGATAACGATCAGATAATCTGTTTTTTTGTTCTGTTGATTGAGGGATAAATATTGGCCCCAGGACACCGGGGATAACTCACCTGCTCTTCTTCAAAATAGTGCCATGGGATCTTTTATGTCCACTTGAGAAGGCAGACGGGGCATTGGTTTAACGTCTCATCTGAAAGACGCCACCTCTGACAGTGCAACGCTCCCTCAGCACTGCACTGGAGTATCAGCCGAGATTTTTTTGTGCTCAAGTCCCCGGAGTGGGACTTGAACCCACAACCTTCTGACCCCGAGGCGAGGAGTGCTACCCGCTGAGCCACGGCTGACACCGAGCCGAGGAGAAATTTCTTCACTTGGAGGGTTGTGTATCTTTGGAATTCTCTACCACAGGGGGCGGTGAATGCTCAGTGGTTGAGTATATTCAAGACGGAGATGGATAGATTTTTGGGCACTAAGGGAATCAAGGGGTGGGGCGTGTGGCCTCATGTCATCACCAGCCCATTGCGCCACTCTCCCTCAGATGCTTTATACAGGTGTGTGCAACCACTGGAGATATTATACTGCTTGCAAGCCAGCAAGAGTGCAGCCACTGGACATTCCGACCCCTGTGGAACGATTGCATCACCACCCGTCCATCCACTCTCCACCGCCCCCCCCCCCCCCCACTCTCCCCTCCCGTCCATCTGCTCCGACAGCTGCTCTGACTTGGAGACAGGCTCGGATTTTATCCGGATTATAAGACAAGCGTTCCGGCAGACAGGATTAGACTGCAGGCTGAAAAAAAAAAACCCTCCGCTCTGTCTGGCTGCCAATGGTTTCTGCGGGCGAAAGAAAACAAATAAAGAAAATTTAACGTTGCTTTTAAAAAAAATAGCTAACGGTCGGGGAAAGCAATGGTAGGAAGTGGGGCTAAAGGGATCAAGGGGTATGGAGAGAAAGCAGGAAAGGGGTACTGAGGGAATGATCGGCCATGATCTTATTGAATGGTGGTGCAGGCTCGAAGGGCCGAATGGCCTACTCCTGCACCTATTTTCTATGTGTCTATGTTTCTCACCACTCTCTGGGTAAAGAGGTTTCTCTGAATTCCCTATTGGATTTGTTGGTAACTATCTTATATTGATGGCCTCTAGTTATGGTCTTCCTCACAAGTGGAAACATTCTCTCTGTATCCACTCTATCAAAACTTTCATAATTTTAAAGACCTCCATTAGGTCACCCCTCGGCCTTCTTTGTTCAAGGGAACAGAGACCCAGCCTGTTCATCCTTTCCTGATATGTATACCTCGCATTTCAGGTAACGTTCTTGTAAATCTTCTCCACACCCTCTCCAGTACCTCTATATGCGCTTATTTGTCTGCAAAAGTGGCCACTATGCTCCACCCTTTGTCTCTGATTAGTCCCCTTGGAGGATAAGCCACACGCAGAATCACTGGAATGTGTAACTGGAACCGCCCATCCCAAGGTCACAATGACTCTGCAAATTGTAACTCGACCCACTTTGACTTCCTGAAGCGACAGAGGACAGAGCTCCCCAGAAGGCAGCAAGGGCTAGCCAAATTACCTTACCCCAGTCCAAGTACATCCCTCCCCCAGCCAAATTGCCTTACCCAAGTCCAAGTAGATGCCTCCCCCAGCCAAAGTGCCTAACCCCAGTCCAAATACATCCCTCCCCCAGCCAAAGTGCCTTACCCCAGTCCAAGTAGATGCCTCCCCCAGCCAAATTGCCTTACCCCAGTCCAAGTACATCCCTCCCCCAGCCAAAGTACCTTACCCCAGTCCAAGTAGATGCCTCCCCCAGCCAAAGTGCCTTACCCCAGTCCAAGTACATCCCTCCCCCAGCCAAAGTGCCTTACCCCAGTCCAAGTAGATGCCTCCCCCAGCCAAAGTGCCTGACCCCAGTCCAAGTAGATGCCTCCCCCAGCCAAAGTGTCTTACCCCAGTCCAAGTAGATGCCTCCCCCAGCCAAAGTGCCTAACCCCAGTCCAAGTACATCCCTCCCCCAGCCAAAGTGCCTTACCCCAGTCCAAGTAGATGCCTCCCCCAGCCAAAGTGCCTTACCCCAGTCCAAGTACATCCCCCCCCCAGCCAAATTGCCTTACCCCAGTCCAAGTACACCCCTCCCCCAGCCAAAGTTCCTTACCCCAGTCCAAGTACACCCCTCCCCCAGCCAAATTGCCTTACCCCAGTCCTAGATGCCTCCCCCAGCCAAATTGCCTTACCCCAGTCCAAGTACATCCCTCCCCCAGCCAAAGTGCCTTACCCCAGTCCAAGTAGATGCCTCCCCCAGCCAAAGTGCCTTACCCCAGTCCAAGTACATCCCTCCCCCAGCCAAAGTGCCTTACCCCAGTCCAAGTAGATGCCTCCCCCAGCCAAAGTGCCTTACCCCAGTCCAAGTAGATGCCTCCCCCAGCCAAAGTGCCTTACCCCAGTCCAAGTAGATGCCTCCCCCAGCCAAAGTGCCTTACCCCAGTCCAAGTACATCCCTCCCCCTGCCAAAGTGCCTTACCCCAGTCCAAGTAGATGCCTCCCCCAGCCAAAGTGCCTTACCCCAGTCCAAGTACATCCCTCCCCCAGCCAAAGTGCCTTACCCCAGTCCAAGTAGATGCCTCCCCCAGCCAAAGTGTCTTACCCCAGTCCAAGTAGATGCCTCCCCCAGCTAAAGTGCCTTACCCCAGTCCAAGTAGATGCCTCCCCCAGCCAAAGTGCCTAACCCCAGTCCAAGTACATCCCTCCCCCAGCCAAAGTGCCTTACCCCAGTCCAAGTAGATGCCTCCCCCAGCCAAAGTGCCTTACCCCAGTCCAAGTACATCCCCCCCCCAGCCAAATTGCCTTACCCCAGTCCAAGCACACCCCTCCCCCAGCCAAAGTTCCTTACCCCAGTCCAAGTACACCTCTCCCCCAGCCAAATTGCCTTACCCCAGTCCTAGATGCCTCCCCCAGCCAAATTGCCTTACCCCAGTCCAAGTACAACCCTCCCCCAGCCAAAGTGCCTTACCCCAGTCCAAGTAGATGCCTCCCCCAGCCAAAGTGCCTTACCCCAGTCCAAGTACATCCCTCCCCCAGCCAAAGTGCCTTACCCCAGTCCAAGTAGATGCCTCCTCCAGCCAAAGTGCCTTACCCCAGTCCAAGTAGATGCCTCCCCCAGCCAAAGTGCCTTACCCCAGTCCAAGTAGATGCCTCCCCCAGCCAAAGTGCCTTACCCCAGTCCAAGTACATCCCTCCCCCTGCCAAAGTGCCTTACCCCAGTCCAAGTAGATGCCTCCCCCAGCCAAAGTGCCTTACCCCAGTCCAAGTACATCCCTCCCCCAGCCAAAGTGCCTTACCCCAGTCCAAGTAGATGCCTCCCCCAGCCAAAGTGCCTTACCCCAGTCCAAGTACATCCCTCCCCCTGCCAAAGTGCCTTACCCCAGTCCAAGTAGATGCCTCCCCCAGCCAAAGTGCCTTACCCCAGTCCAAGTAGATGCCTCCCCCAGCCAAAGTGCCTTACCCCAGTCCAAGTACTTCACTCCCCCAGCTTTCACTGCCTGAAGGGGTGGTAGAGGCAGAAGCCCTTACCATATTTAAAAAGTACCTGGATGTGCACCTGAAGTGCCATAACCTACAGGGCTACGGACCAAGAGCTGGAAAGTGGGATTAGGCTGGATAGCCTCTTGTCGGCTGACGCAGACACGATGGGCCAAAATGGCCTCCTCCCGTGCTGTAAATTTCTATAATTCAATGTTCCTTCCCTCAGACCAAGTGCAGCCCTCGGGCGGGAGAGAGAGAGGGAGGGGTGGAAGAGAGGGGGGGTGGAAGAGAGGGGGGGTGGGTGGGGTGGAAGAGAGGGAGGGGTGGGTTGGGTGGAAGAGAGGGAGGGGTGGAAGAGAGAGCGAGAGGGGATGGGGTGGGAGAGGAGAGGGGATGGGTGGAGAGAGAGAGAGGGGATGGAGTGGGAGAGGAGAGAGAGGGGATGGAGTGGGAGAGGAGAGAGAGGGGATGGAGTGGGAGAGGAGAGAGAGGGGGAGGGGAGAGGGGAGGGGTGGTGGGGGAAGAGAGAGGGAGGGGTGGTGGGGAGAGAGAGGGGAGGGGGTGGTGGGGAAGAGAGAGGGGAGGGGGTGGTGGGGAAGAGAGAGGGGAGGGGGGTTGGGGAAGAGAGAGGGGAGGGGGTGGGAGAAGAGAGAGGGGAGGGGGAAAGAGAGAGAGAGAGGGGAGGGGGAGAGAGAGAGAGAGGGGAGGGGGAGAGAGAGAGAGAGGGGAGGGGGAGAGAGAGAGAGAGGGCAGGGGGAGAGAGAGAGAGAGAGGGCAGGGGGAGAGAGAGAGAGAGAGAGCAGGGGGAGAGAGAGAGAGAGAGGGCAGGGGGAGAGAGAGAGAGAGAGGGCAGGGGAGAGAGGAGGGCAGGGGGAGAGAGAGAGAGAGGGCAGGGGGAGAGAGAGAGAGGGCAGGGGAGAGAGAGAGAGAGGGCAGGGGGAGAGAGAGAGAGAGGGCAGGGGGAGAGAGAGAGAGAGAGGGGAGGGGGGGTGGGAGAAGAGAGAGAGGGGAGGGGGGGTGGGAGAAGAGAGAGAGGGAGGGGGGGTGGGAGAAGAGAGAGAGGGGAGGGGGGTGGGAGAAGAGAGGAGAGGGGAGGGGGAGAGAGAGAGAGAGAGGGCAGGGGGAGAGAGAGAGAGGGCAGGGGGAGAGAGAGAGAGGGCAGGGGGAGAGAGAGAGAGAGAGGGCAGGGGGAGAGAGAGAGAAGGGCAGGGGGAGAGAGAGAGAGAGAGGGCAGGGGGAGAGAGAGAGAGAGGGGGCAGGGGGAGAGAGAGAGAGAGAGGGCAGGGGAGAGAGAGAGAGAGAGAGAGAGGGCAGGGGGAGAGAGAGAGAGAGAGAGAGAGAGGGCAGGGGGAGAGAGAGAGAGAGGGCAGGGGAGAGAGAGAGAGAGAGAGG
>NW_027251116.1:39837-65796 GCF_044704955.1 Pristiophorus japonicus
AGGGAGAGCTGCACTGTCGGAGGGGCAGTACTGAGGGGCGCTGCATGTGGGATGGGCAGTACTGAGGGAGCGCTGCACTGTCGGAGGGGCAGTACTGAGGGAGAGCTGCACTGTGGGAGGGGCAGTACTGAGGGAGCGCTGCCTGTCGGAGGGGCAGTATTGAGGGAGCGCTGCACTGTCGGAGGGGCAGTACAGAGGGAGCCGCTGCACTGTCGGAGGGGCAGTACTGAGGGAGCGCTGCACTGTCGGAGGGGCAGTACTGAGGGAGCGCTGCACTGTCGGAGGGGCAGTACTGAGGGAGCGCTGCACCTGTCGGAGGGGCAGTACTGAGGGAGCGCTGCACTGTCGGAGGGGCAGTACTGAGGGAGCGCTGTACTGTGGGAGGGGCAGTACTGAGGGAGCGCTGCACTGTCGGAGGGGCAGTACTCAGGGAGCGCTGCACTGTGGGAGGGGCAGTACTGAGGGAGCGCTGCACTGTCGGAGGGGCAGTACTGAGGAGCGCTGCACCTGTCGGAGGGGCAGTACTGAGGGAGCGCTGCACTGTCGGAGGGGCAGTACTGAGGGAGCGCTGTACTGTGGGAGGGGCAGTACTGAGGGAGCGCTGCACTGTCGGAGGGGCAGTACTCAGGGAGCGCTGCACTGTGGGAGGGGCAGTACTGAGGGAGCGCTGCACTGTCGGAGGGGCAGTACTGAGGGAGCGCTGCACTGTCGGAGGGGCAGTACTCAGGGAGCGCTGCACTGTGGGAGGGGCAGTACTGAGGGAGCGCTGCACTGTCGGAGGGGCAGTACTGAGGGAGCGCTGCACGGTCGTAGGGGCAGCAGTACTGCCCCATCTGAAAATAAAGGTCATGGGTCAAAATAGCAGCCAATTTGCAAACTGCAATGTCCCATGAGAAACAACTGAGATTAATTGGCCCTTTAAGCCATTTTATTTGGGAATGTGTTGTTTCTGCTTGCCCCGTGCCCTAACTCGCACCGAGTCCCATTCACCCATCACCACCTATACTCGTTGACCTACACTGGCTCCTGGTTAAACGATGCCTCAACTTTAAAAATTCTCGTCCAGGTTTTTAAATCCCTCCATGGCCAACTCGAGAATCTCCTCCAGCCCCTCAACCCCTCCACCTCCGAGATGTCTTTGCTTCTATAATTCAGGCCTCTTCTGCATCCCCGCTTTTCATCGCGCCATCATCGGTGTCCGGCCCTGCAGCTGCCTGGGCCCTGAGCTCTGGAACTCCCTCCCTAAACCTCTCCGCCTCTACCTCTCGTTCCTCCTTTTAAGAGGCTCCTCAAAACCTACCTCTTTTATTAAGCCTTTGGTCACCTGTTCGAATAACTCTTCATGTGACTCAGTGTTAAATTTTGTTTGCTAACTAACAACTATGCATCAGCATTATCAGGATGGTAAAGGAGAATTAGAGGGTCTCTGGTCTTAGCAGAAATTCCGATGATCCGCTACACTGTATCTAACCCGTGCTGTACCTGCCCTGGGAGCACTCGATGCTGACACTGGGTATAAAGTGGGGGACACACTGTCAGGGTAATGTAGAGGGAGCCCTACACTGTATCTAACCCGTGCTGTACCTGCCCTGGGAGCACTCGATGCTGACACTGGGTATAAAGTGGGGACACACTGTCAGGGTAATGTAGAGGGAGCCCTACACTGTATCTAACCCGTGCTGTACCTGCCCTGGGAGCGCTCGATGCTGACACTGGGTATAAAGTGGGGACACACTGTCAGAGAGATATTGAACACGTTATATCTTAAAAAACACATTTATTGCACACAGGAAAGTGATAATACAAAAGATTTGCTGCCGAATGAATGCATCAGGCCGTCCCATCACCATTCGGTCGAGGTTCAGTGCAGGTTATTTTTTGCGACCCATCCACACCTCAGCATTTACCTCGCTTTGTGGCCACCCGCCCGGTCCTCATCAGCTGCTCCAGTTTCTCAACCCTGCCGCTGGGCCATGCTGGAGGAGACGGCACATCCCTCGAGAGGAAATAAAGAGAGAGAGAGAGAGAGAGAGGCAGAGAGAGAGAGAGAGAGAGAGAGAGGCGGAGAGAGAGAGAGGCGAAGAGAGAGAGAGAGGGGAAGAGAGAGGAGAGAGGGGAAGAGAGAGAGAGAGGGGAAGAGAGAGAGAGAGGGGAAGAGAGAGAGAGAGGGGAAGAGAGAGAGAGGGGGGAAGAGAGAGAGAGGGGGGAAGAGAGAGAGAGGGGGGAAGAGAGAGAGAGGGGGGAAGAGAGAGAGAGGGGGAAGAGAGAGAGAGGGGGGAAGAGAGAGAGAGGGGGGAAGAGAGAGAGAGGGGGGAAGAGAGAGAGAGGGGGGAAGAGAGAGAGAGGGGGGAAGAGAGAGAGAGGGGGGAAGAGAGAGAGAGGGGGGAAGAGAGAGAGAGGGGGGAAGAGAGAGAGAGGGGGGAAGAGAGAGAGAGGGGGGAAGAGAGAGGGGGGAAGAGAGAGAGAGGGGGAAGAGAGAGAGAGGGGGAAGAGAGAGAGAGGGGGGAAGAGAGAGAGAGGGGGAAGAGAGAGAGAGGGGGGAAGAGAGAGAGAGGGGGGGAAGAGAGAGAGAGGGGGAAGAGAGAGAGAGGGGGAAGAGAGAGAGAGGGGGGAAGAGAGAGAGAGGGGGGAAGAGAGAGAGAGGGGGGAAGAGAGAGAGAGGGGGGAAGAGAGAGAGAGGGGGGAAGAGAGAGAGAGGGGGGAAGAGAGAGAGAGGGGGGAAGAGAGAGAGAGGGGGGAAGAGAGAGAGAGGGGGGAAGAGAGAGAGAGGGGGGAAGAGAGAGAGAGGGGGGAAGAGAGAGAGAGGGGGAAGAGAGAGAGAGGGGGGAAGAGAGAGAGAGGGGGGAAGAGAGAGAGAGGGGGAAGAGAGAGAGAGGGGGGAAGAGAGAGAGAGGGGGGAAGAGAGAGAGAGGGGGGAAGAGAGAGAGAGGGGGGAAGAGAGAGAGAGGGGGAAGAGAGAGAGAGAGGGGGGAAGAGAGAGAGAGGGGGGAAGAGAGAGAGAGGGGGGAAGAGAGAGAGAGGGGGGAAGAGAGAGAGAGAGGGGAAGAGAGAGGAGAGAGGGGGGGAGAGAGAGAGGGGGGGAGATGAGAGAGAGGGGGGGGAGAGAGAGAGGGGGAGATAAAAAGATAAAGTGAGTGTGTGGGATGGAGCGGGTCTCCGGGCCCATGGTGGGTGATTGGTGCCTCTATCGCAGGCTGCTGCTGCTGCTGGGCTGGGAGCTGCTCAGACCTGGGTGATCAGGGCAGTGCCGATTCTGCAAATGGAAATGGGGAATTAAAAAGGCGTCTGCAGATCGAGGCCCTGAGCTCAGCCCCCCTCCTCTCCTCTCCTCCACGCCCCGACTCCTTGCTGGGGAGCAGGACCCACAGCTCGGGGGGTGGGGGTGGGGAAAGAGAGAGGGATGGACCCCTGGAGGCTCCTCGATCAAGTGAGCCACTCATTCGGCGACTGCCAGAGGGATATTTGACTGTGGGAGTCATCACCCAAATCCAGCAAGAGGTCGTTTCCAATGGCAGGCTCGGCCCTTCCCTGCTCTGGTTGACCAAGAATCGCAGAGGGGGACGGGGGGGAAGAGCGCCTCAGTCACATGAAGCCGGGGCCTGGATGTACCTTTGAACACGGAAAAGTTCCACAAGTGTACTGGTTCAAACCCCTGCTCCACGGGGCAAGAGACCAGGGTCCCAGAATGGGAATGACATGCTCCTACTGCCCCCCACCCCAGTCACTGATGGACTGACCAAGCTCCCCCGCTCCCAGTCACTGATGGACTGATCCGCTCCAGCTCCCCCTATACCCAGTCACTGATGAACTGGCCCAGCTCCCCCCCACTCCCAGTCACTGATGGACTGACCCAGCTCCCCCCCACTCCCAGTCACTGATGGACAGACCTGGCCCCCACCCCCACCCCTCCCAGTCACTGATGGATTGGCCCGGTTTCCCCTGCTCCCAGTCACTGATGGATTGGCCCAGTTTCCCCTGCTCCCAGTCACTGATGGACTGACCTGACACCACCCCATCCCCTCCCCTCCCCCTACCCCGCTGCTCCCAGTCACTGATGGATTGGCCCAGTTTCCCCTGCTCCCAGTCACTGATGGACTGACCTGACTCCCCCCCCGCCGCTCCCTGTCAATGATGGACTGGCCGGTTTTCCCCGTTCCCAGTCACTGATGGATTGGCCCGGTTTCCCCCGCTCCCAGTCACTGATGGACTGACCTGACCCGACGCGCCCCCCCCCCCCCCCCCCCCGCTGCTCCCAGTCACTGATGGATTGGCCCAGTTTCCCCTGCTCCGTCACTGATGGATTGACCTGACTCCCCCCACCGCTCCCAGTCACTGATGGACTGGCCCAGTTTTTCCCGTTCCCAGTCACTGATGGATTGGCCCGGTTTTCCCCGCTCCCAGTCACTGATGGATTGGCCCAGTTTCCCCTGCTCCCAGTCACTGATGGATTGGCCCAGTTTCCCCTGCTCCGTCACTGATGGATTGACCTGACTCCCCCCACCGCTCCCGGTCACTGATGGACTGGCCCGGTTTTCCCCGTTCCCAGTCACTGATGGATTGGCCCGGATTCCCCTGCTCCCAGTCACTGATGGATTGGCCCGGTTTCCCCTGCTCCCAGTCACTGATGGACTGACCCGGTTTCCCCTGCTCCCAGTCACTGATGGGATTTGCCCGGTTTCCCCCGCTCCCAGTCACTGATGGATTGGCCCGGTTTCCCCCGCTCCCAGTCACTGATGGATTGGCCCGGTTTCCCCCGCTCCCAGTCACTGATGGATTGGCCCGGTTTCCCCTGCTCCCAGTCACTGATGGATTGGCCCGGTTTCCCCCGCTCCCAGTCACTGATGGATTGGCCCGGTTTCCCCCGCTCCCAGTCACTGATGGATTGGCCCGGTTTCCCCCGCTCCCAGTCACTGATGGATTGGCCCGGTTTCCCCTGCTCCCAGTCACTGATGGATTGGCCCGGTTTCCCCCGCTCCCAGTCACTGATGGATTGGCCCGGTTTCCCCCGCTCCCAGTCACTGATGGATTGGCCCGGTTTCCCCCGCTCCCAGTCACTGATGGATTGGCCCGGTTTCCCCTGCTCCCAGTCACTGATGGATTGGCCCGGTTTCCCCCGCTCCCAGTCACTGATGGATTGGCCCGGTTTCCCCCGCTCCCAGTCACTGATGGATTGGCCCGGTTTCCCCCGCTCCCAGTCACTGATGGATTGGCCCGGTTTCCCCTGCTCCCAGTCACTGATGGATTGGCCCAGTTTCCCCTGCTCCCAGTCACTGATGGATTGGCCCGGTTTCCCCCGCTCCCAGTCACTGATGGATTGGCCCGGTTTCCCCCGCTCCCAGTCACTGATGGATTGGCCCGGTTTCCCCTGCTCCCAGTCACTGATGGACTGACCCGGTTTCCCCTGCTCCCAGTCACTGATGGATTGGCCTGGTTTCCCCCGCTCCCAGTCACTGATGGATTGGCCCGGTTTCCCCTGCTCCCAGTCACTGATGGATTGGCCCGGTTTCCCCCGCTCCCAGTCACTGATGGATTGGCCCGGTTTCCCCCGCTCCCAGTCACTGATGGACAGACCCGGCTCACCTTCTTCTTCTTCTTTTCCTTCTTTTTCTTCTTCCGATCGGGATCATCGTCTTTCTTCTTCTTCTTCTTCTTGTGGTCGGAGTCAGAGGGAGTTTCTGTGGGCGGGAGTGGAATGAGACAGAATTAAAATGCGACGAGATAACGAGGTGGCAAACAAAACCAGGGCGGGCGGCGATTTAAACATGGCAGTGCCCCCACCACGCTCCCTCCCACCCACTTCGCGCTCTCCTCACCATACACCCTCCCCTCTCCCTCCCACCCAGTCCTCCTGTATCCCACAATCCATTGCCCATTACCCACCTGGTGGGACAGGGCTGACTCCTGTATCCCACAATTAACTTGCTAGTTACCCACCTGGCGGACTGACTCCTCCTGTATCCCACAATCCATTGCCCAGTTACCCACCTGGCGGACTGACTCCTCCTATATCCCACAATCCATTGCCCAGTTACCCACCTGGTGGGACAGGGCTGACTCCTCCTGTATCCCACAATCCATTGTCCAGCTACCCACCTGGCGGGACTGGGTCCTGTGTCCGGCTGTGTTTGTGCTTGTTTTTGTTCTTCTTCTTCGGAGGTTGGATATGCATCAGGCGGTATTGCTCTGGGAGCTGCAGAGAGCGAGGGGAGAGGAACGGTTAGTGAGGCGACACTGCGCGCTGTGCACCAGATCGGCTGGAGTGTGTCCCCGGAACAGAGTTTCATCTGCTCCGCGGGGCTCAGTACCAGGACCGGGCAGGCGAATTGCTAACTCTGCACAAGGCTGGAACTGATGGCCTGGGTAAAAATGACACGTGCGAGTTCTGACATTCGTATGTCTGCACCGTGCAAGTGAGCTGCTCCTTACCGGGCCCGTGTGTAATCGGAATCCAGTGAGTAGGGTGCCAGTCAGCAGGTTAAACGAGTTGCCACAGATGGGCGGTTTCTCAATCAGGGAGCGCAGGCTGCTGTTGTCTTGGGAGCCAGGCATGTCAATCATTCCTGCATCAAACAGAGGCACATCCTGTGAGATTACGTGCAAAAGGCGTTCGACAAAGTGCCACGTAATCGGCTTGGCAGCAAAGTTGAAGCCCGTGGAATAAAAGGGACAGTGGCAGCATGGATACGGAATTGGCTCAGTGACAGGAAACAAGAGAGCAGTGGTGAACGGTTGTTTTATACAGTGGTGTTCCCCAGGGGTCGGTCTGGGACCACTGCTTTGCTTGATATACATTAATGACTTGGATACATTAATACAGGGCACCATTTCAAAATTTGCAGATGACACAAAACTTGGAAGTATAGTGAACAGTGAGGAGGGCAGTGATAGACTTCAGGAACACATAGACTGGTGAAATGGGCGGACAGGTGGCAGATGAAATTTAACACAGAGAAGTGCAAAGTGATACATTTTGGAAAGAAATATAAACTAAAGGGTACAATCCTAAAGGGGCTGCAGGAACAGAGAGACCTGGGGGTATATGTGCACAAATCGTTGAAGGTGGCAGGGCAGGTTGAGAAAGCGGTTAAAAAGCTTACGGGATCCTGGGCTTCATGAACAGAGACATAAAGTACAAAAGCAAGGAGCTATAAAACACTGGCTCGGCCTCAACTGGAGTATTGTGTCCAATTCTGGGCCCCGCACTTTAGGATGTGAAGGACTTAGAGAGGGTGCAGACAAAATTTACGAGAATGGTTCCAGCGATGAGGGACTTCAGTTACGTGGATAGACTGCGGTTGTTCTCTTTGGAACAGAGGTTGAGAGGAGATTTGATAGAGGTGTTCAAAATCATGACACGCCTGGACACAGTAGATAAAATGAAAAGACTTGCATTTATATAGCGCCTTTCACGACCACCGGACATCTCAAGGCGTTTTACAGCCAATCAAGTACTTTTGGAGTGTAGTCACTGTTGTCATGTGGGAAAGATAGGGAGAAACTGTTCAGTTTGGCGATAGGGTCGACAACCAGAGGACACAGATTTTAAGGTGAATGGCAAAAAGAAAAAAGGCGACATGAGGGATTAATATTTTACGCAGCGAGTGGTTAGGATCTGGAATGCACGGCCTGAAAGGGTGGTGGAGGCAGACTCAATCGTGGCTTTCAAAAGGGAGCTAGATAAGTACCTGAAGGAAAAAAAATTGTAGGTCTATGGCGATAGGGCGGGGGGAGTGGGACGCACTGAAGTGCTCCTGCAGAGAGCCGACACGGGCTCGAGGGGTCAAATGGCCGCCTTCTGTGCTGGAATCATTCTGTAATTCAACGATACGGAACAGGGGAAGACAGTGTTTTCCTCCAGCCCCATGTAACCTCCTCCAGCCCCTACAATTCTCCCTATCTCTGTAACCTCCTCCAGCCCCTACAACCCTCCCTATCTCTGTAACCTTCTCCAGCCCTACAACGCTCCCTATTTCTGTAACCTCCTCCAGCCCTACAACCCTCCCTATCACTGTAACCTCCTCCAGCCCCTACACCCCTCCCTATCTCAGTAATCTCCTCCATCCCCTACAACCCTCCCTATCTCTGTAACCTCCTCCAGCCCCTACAACCCTCCCTATCTCTGTAACCTCCTCCAGCCCTACAACCCTCCCTATCTCTGTAACCTCCACCATCCCCTACAACCCTCCCCATCTCTGTAACCTCCTCCAGCCCCTACACCACTCCCTGACTGGCCTGTCGGTGCCGAGTTTATTCCCCTCCCCTTATTTAAACAGGTGTAACACTTGCAACCCTCCTGTCCTTTGGCACCAACCCCATATTCAACAAGGATTGGAAGATTGTGGCCAGAGCCACTGGAATTTCCACCCTTACTTCCCTCAATAACCTAGGCTGCATCACATCCGGAGAAGGTGACTTTTCTACTTTGATGACTGCCAACCTTTTAATTTCATCCTCTATCTATTTTATCCTATCTAATGTTGCGACTGTCTCCTCCTTTACTGCTGCTACATTGGCAGCATCCTCTTCTCCAGCGAAAACAGGTACAAAGTACTCATTTAATACCTCAGCCAAAATGGGGGAAATTGGTGAAAGAAAAAAATCCTGCAGATGCAGACGGTATGACACGAAAATAGAAAATGCTGACACACGACAGCACTGTGAAGACTCCACTGTCTGTAAAGTTATGCAGATTTTTAACCTTACGGTTTTTTCCTCACTTACAAAATGGATTCCTCACTCGTTCTCGATAGTGAGGAATTAATTTTAGTTATCAGGAGTGCAACGCAGATTCATCAGAATGATACCAATGCTTGAAAGGTTAAATTGAGTACAGGCTGCATAAACTTACTTCTATTGCCTTGTGTTCAGAAGGTTGAGTGGGCGGTCTAATTAAGGCCTTTAAAATGATAAAGGGATTTGATGGGGAAGATGCGGAGAAACTATTTCCTCTGGTGGGAGAATCCAGGACACGAGGTAGGCAATTTAGGAGTGAAATTAGGAAACACTTTTTCTCTCAAAATTTAGTGAAAATCTGAAACTATGGTTGCTGAGTCAATTGACATTGTCAAGACTGGTCAATTAATTTTGTTGGGTAAGGGTATGAAAGGATATTGAGCAAAGGTCCAGAACCAGGTGTCACAGTCTAAGGATAAGGGGTAAGCCATTTAGGACCGAGATGAGGAGAAACTTCTTCACCCAGAGAGAGGTGAACCTGTGGAATTCTCTACCACAGAAAGTTGTTGAGGCCAATTCACTAAATATATTCAAAAAGGAGTTAAATGTAGTCCTTACTACTAGGGGGGTCAAGGGGTATGGTGAGAAAGCAGGAATGGGGTACTGAGGTTGCATGTTCAGCCATGAACTCATTGAATGGCGGTGCAGGCTCAAAGGGCTGAATGGCCTCCTCCTGCACCTATTTTCTATGTTTCTATGTTTCTATCTCTGTAGCCTCCACCATCCCCTACAACCCTCCCTATCTCTGTAACCTCCACCATCCCCTACAACCCTCCCCATCTCTGTAACCTCCTCCAGCCCCTACACCACTCCCTATCTCTGTAACCTCCTCCAGCCCTACACCCCTCCCTATCTCTGTAACCTCCTCCAGACCCTACACACTCCCTATCTCTGTAACCTCCTCCAGCCCCTACAACCCTCCCTATCTCTGTAACGTCCTCCAGCCTTACAACCCTCCCTATCTCTGTAACCTCCTCCAGCCCCTACAACCCTCCCTATCTCTATAACCTCCTCCAGCCCCTACACCCCTCCCTATCTCTGTAACCTCCTCCAGCCTTACAACCCTCCCTATCTCTGTAACCTCCTCCAGCCTTACAACCCTCCCTATCTCTGTAACCTCCTCCAGCCCCTACAACCTTCCCTATCTCTGTAACCTCCTCCAGCCTTACAACCCTCCCTATCTCTGTAACCTCCTCCAGCCCCTACAACCTTCCCTATCTCTGTAACCTCCTCCAGCTCTACAACCCTCCCTAGTTCTGTAACCTCCTTCTGCCTTACAATTCCTCCCTACAACCAACCACTGTGCGTTGCTAGCTATCGCTCCATCTCCAACCTCCCTTTGCTGTTGACTCCCAAATCCGTGACCAGCTTTCCATGAATTCCATGTTTGAATCTCTTCAATCTGGTTTCTGCCCCTGCCACATTACCGAAACAACTCTCATCAAAGTCACAAATGACATACTTTGTGAGTGTGACAAAGGTAAACTATCCCTCCTTGTCCTCCTCGCCCTGTCTGCAGCCTTTGACACAGTTGATCACTCCATCACCCTCCAACACCTCTCCACCATCATCCAGCTGGGTGTGACTGCACTCGCCTGGTTCCATTCTTATCTATCCAATCATAGCCAGAGAATCTCCAACAATGGCTTCTCTTCACCACCCCCACATCATTACCTCTGGTGTTCCCCAAGGATCTATCCTTGGTCCCCTCCTATTTCTCATCTATCTGCTGCCCCTTGGCGATATCATCCGAAAACACGGAGTCAGGTTCCACATGTACGCTGATGACACCCAGCTCCACCTCTCCACCACTTCTCTCGACCCCGGTCTCTAAATTGTCAGACTGCTAGTCAGACATCCAGTAATGGATGAGCAGAAATTTTCTCCAATTAAATATTGGGGAGACTGAAGCCATTATCTTTGGTCCCCGCCACAATCTCCGTTCCCTAACCACTGACTCCATCCTTCTCCCGAGCATCAATCTGAGGGAGAACAAGACTGTTCACAACCTCGGTGTCATATTTGACCCTGAAATGAGTTTCCAGCCACATATCCCGCGGCATAACTAAAACCACCGTTTTCCACCTCAGTAACATCGCCTGCCTCTGCCCCTGCCTCAGCTCTTCTGCTGCTGAAACCCTCATCCATGCCTTTGTTACCTTTAGACTTGACTACTCCACAACTTACTCCTGGCTGGCCTTCCACCTTCCACACTACGTAAACTAGAGGTAATCCAAAACTCGGCAGCCCGTGTCCTAACTCGCACCAAGTCCCGCTCACCCATCACCCCTTTGCACACTGACCTACACTGGCTCCCGGTTAAACAACGCCTCGATTTCAAAATTCTCATCCTCCTCCAGCCCCTACAACCCTCCCTATCTCTGTAACCTCCTCCAGCCCCTACAACCCTTCTATCTCTGTAACCTCCTCCAGCCCTCTGTAACCTCCTCGAGCACTATAACCCTCCCTAACTCTAAACTCCTCCAGCCTCTACAACCCTCCCTATCTCTGTAACCTCCTCCAGCCCCTACAACCCTCCCTATCTCTGTAACCTCCTCCAGCCCACTATAACCTCCTTGAGCACTATAACCCTCCCTAACTCTAAACTCCTCCAGCCCCTACAACCCTGCCCATCTCTGTAACCTCCTCCAGCCCCTACAACCCTCCCTATCTCTGTAACCTCCTCCAGCCCCTACAACCCTCCCTATCTCTGTAACCTCCTCCAGTCCCTATAACCCTCCCTATCTCTGTAACCTCCTCCAGCTCCTATAACCCTCCCTATCTCTGTAACCTCCTACAGCCCTACAACCCTCCCTATCTCTGTAACCTCCTCCAGCCCCTACAACCCTCCCTATCTCTGTAACCTCCTCCAGCCCCTACAACCCTCCCTATCTCTGTAACCTTCTCCAGCCCCGACAACCCTCCCTATCTCTGTAACCTCCTCCAGCCCTACAACCCTCCCTATCTCTGTAACCTCCTCCAGCCCCTACAACCCTCCCTATCTCTGTAACCTCCTACAGCCCTACAACCCTCCAAAATCTCCGCGTTCCTCCAATTCTGGCCTCTTGCATATCGCCAAATTTTAATCGCTCCACCATCGGCGGCCGTACCATCAGCCGCCTCGTCCCAAGGCTTCCCTCGCTGCAGCTCACCACTTCTCTCCTTTACGTACCTGGCAGGTCCGGCAAGAAGTTACTCAGCTTGTCCTTCACCTTCTTCCCGCAGAATTTGTTGTAGGCGTGCTCCAGATTGTAGTGGGTGATGAGATTGGTGCTTCCAGTGAGGTCTGTGCCCCCTGCAAACAAGGATGTTTGAAAAAAATAAAATAGACGTAAATCTGAGTGAAGTTCAGGACAATTCCGCGCACGTACAAACTGGGAAGAGGCCATTCAGTCCCTCGAGCTTGTTCCACTATTCAATTAAATCAGGGATGCGAGGGAGCTGGATTAGCATCAGTAGAGATACAGTCAGTAACACAAGGCGCTGGGAGAGGGGTTACTGAGTGATAGTGTGAGGGAGCTGGATTAACATCAGTATAGATACAGTCAGTAACACAGGGCACTGGGGGAGAGGGGTTACTGTGTGACAGTGTGAGGGAGCTGGATTAACATCAGTATAGATACAGTCAGTAACACAGGGCACTGGGGGAGAGAGGTTACTGAGTGACAATGTGAGGGAGCTGGATTAACATCAGTAGGGATACAGTCAGTAACACAGGGTGCTGGGGGAGGGGTTACTGAGTGACAGTGTGAGGGAGCTGGATTAACATCAGTAGAGATAGTCAGTGACACAGGGTGCTGGGGGGAAAGGAGATACTGAGTGACGACTTATTAGCAGCACTTGGAAGAAGGGACTGAGTGTAACGTAGCCAAGTTTGCTGACGATACAAAGATGGGAGAAAAAGCAATGTGTGAGGAGGACACAAAAAACCTGCGAAAAGGACATAGACAGGCTAAGTGAGTGGGCAAAAATTTGGCAGATAGAGTATAATGTTGGAAAGTGTGAGGTTATGCACTTTGGCAGAAAAAAAATCGAAGAGCAAGTTATTATTTAAATGGAGAAAAATTGCAAAGTGCTGCAGTACAGCGGGACCTGGGAGTACTTGTGCATGAAACACAAAAGGATAGTATGCAGGTACAGCAAGTGATCAGGAAGGCCAATGGAATCTTGGCCTTTATTTCTAAAGGGATGGAATATAAAAGCAGGAAAGTCTTGCAACAGTTATACACGGTATTCGTGAGGCCACACCTGGAATACTGCGTGCAGTTTTGGTTTCCATATTTAAGAAAAGATATACTTGCTTTGGAGACAGTTCAGAGAAGGTTCACTAGGTTGATTCCAGAGATGAAGGGGTTGACTTATAGAAACATAGAAAATAGGTGCAGGAGTAGGCCATTCGGCCCTTCGAGCCTGCACCACCATTCAATATGATCATGGCTGATCACTCAACCTCAGTACCCCACCCCAGCCTTCTCTCCATACCCCCTGATCCCTTTAGCCGTAAGGGCCACATCTAACTCCCTTTTGAATTGTAATCAACAACTTTCTGTGGTAGAGAATTCCACAGGTTCACAACTCTCTGGGTGAAAATGTTTCTCCTCATCTCGGTCCTTTTGGCTTACCCCTTATCCTTAGACTGTGACCCCTGGCTCTGGACTTCCCCCAACATCAGGAAAATTCTTCCTGCATCTAACCTGTCCAGTCCCGTCAGAATTTTATGTTTCTATGAGATCCCCTCGCATTCTTCTAAATTCCAGTGAGTATAAGACCAGCCGATCCAGTCTTTCCTCATATGTCAGTCCTGCCATCCCGGGAATCACCCTGGTGAACCTTCGCTGCACTCCCTCAATAGCAAGAACGTCCTTCCTCAGATTAGGAGACCAAAACTGTACACAGTACTCAAGGTGTGGTCTCACCAAGGCCCTGTACAACTGCAGCAAGACCTCGCTGCTCTTATATTCAAATCCACTCACGATGAAGGCCAGCATGCCGTTTGCTTTCTTTACTGCCTGCTGTATCTGCATGCCTACCTTCAACGATTGATGTGCAAGACACCCAGGTCTCGTTGCATCTCCCCTTTTCCTAATCTGCCGCCATTCAGATAATATTCTGCCTTCCTGTTTTTGCCACCAAAGTGGATAACCTCATATTTATCCACATTATATTGCATCTGCCATGCATTTGCCCACTCACCTAACCTGTCCAAGTCACCCTGCAGCCTCTTAGCATCCTCCTCGCAGCTCACACTGCCACCCAACTTCGTGTCATCCGTTAATTTGGAGATACTACATTTAATCCCCTCGTCTAAATCATTCATGTATATTGTAAATAGCTGGGGCCCCAGCACTGAACCCCGCGCCGAGTAGGTTGGGCCTCTACTCATTGGAATTCAGAAGAATGAGAGGTGATCTTATCGAAACGTATAAGATTATGAGGGGGCTTGACAAGTTGGATGCAGAGAGGATGTTTCCACTGATGGGGGACTAGAACTAGAGGGCATAATCTTAGAATAAGGGGCCATCCATTTAAAACCGAGATGAGGAGGAATTTCTTCTCTCAGAGGGTTGTAAATCTGTGGAATTCGCTGCCTCAGAGAGCTGTGGAAGCTGGGTCATTGAATAACTTTAAGACCGAGATAGACAGTTTCTTAAGCGATAAGGGGATAAGGGGTTATGGGGAGCAGCCAGGGAAATGGACCCGAGTCCATGATCGGATCAGCCATGATCGTATTAAATGGCAGAGCAGACTCGAGGGGCCGTATGGCCTACTCCTGCTCCTATTTCTTATGTGTCAGTGTGAGGGAGCTGGATTAACATCAGTACAGATAGTCAGTGACACAGGGCGCTGGGGGAGAGGGGTTACTGAGTGTGTGAGAGAGTTGGATTAACATTAGTACAGATAGTCAGTAACACAGGGCTCCCTCAGTACTACCCCTCCGACAGTGCAGCGCTCCCTCAGTACTGCCCCGACAGTGCGGCTCACCCTCAGTACTGCCCCTCCCACAGTGCTGTACTCCCTCCGTATTGCCCCTCCGACAGTGCGGCACTCCCTCAGTACTGCCCCTCCCACAGTGCGGTGCCCCCTCAGTACTGCCCCTCCCACAGTGCTGTACTCCCTCAGTACTGCCCCTCCCACAGTGCGGCACTCCCTCAGTACTGCCCCTCCCACAGTGCGGCACTCCCTCAGCACTGGCACGGGAAGCGTCGGCCTGGATTTTTGTGCTTGTATCTCTGGCGTGGGTCTCGAACTCGCAACCTTCGGACTCAGAGGCGAGAGTGCTACCCACTGAGCCAAGCCGAGGGATGTGTGCCCTGGCGGATATTGGCATGCTTTCCATTTGACGCACTTGTCGAGGGGGTATGGATCTGCACCCGCCCGCCAGGTCCCAGAGAGCGATAGGTCAGAATCTGACCCATTACCCCCATCCAACCATGGAGAGGGGCCATTGTTCCCCCTTTGTCCAGGAGTGCAGTGAACCTCCCAGAGGGGTGAAAGGTCAGAGTCTGACGTCACAACGGTCCCCCCCACCAGCTCCATTATCACAAAGGCAGACGAAGTCCCTCCCCCTCTGTCTCCCATTGGTCGGAAGCGGCCAGGCTGCCCATTGGCTGGCGGCGCCGCCCATCAAGCAGCGGGCGGTCACCTGGCAACTCTCTCATGACGTAGAAGGGCTGGTTTAAAAGGCCGCCGCCGCCGCCCGTTTTGCGCAGCGTCTCGTCCGCTCCGCCTGCCGGCGCCGCCCCCGCCCCCCCCGCCGGCTGCTTGGCGAAAGGGCCCATGGCGGGCGACGCCGCGGCGAGCACGGCGGAGTCGCTGGGCGAGAACAGCGTGTTCATGGCTTCCATCTTCTGCCGCCGAGCCCTCAGCTTCCCGCCGCCATCTTGCGCTCTCCGAACCGTCCGGAGCGGAGGAAGCTGTGTCTTTGCGCCGTGACGTCAGTGGGCGGTGGAAGCGACGTCATGACGTCAACTGGAAAATCCGAGTGACGTTCCTCCATCCGCCCCCGCCGCACCAATCAGAATCTCCCGCTTGGTGCCAAAGGAGGGAGCTCCTCCCTCCCCCCATGCTGGACCAATCAGATCAACGGCTATCGGGGTCCAACCAATCGAGAGGCGCCTTTCATCTTGTAACCGTCCACCACAATAATGATTGACGGGGCGTTGGGCCAATCAGGCAGCGGCGTGGCGTCTGCCCCCCCCCCCAAATGATTGACGTGGGCACTAACCAATGGCAGTGGCAGGAGCTGCTGGTGGGTGGGCAGAGCCGGCCAATGACGAGCGGGCGATATTGCTGCCGCCCGCTCTGCCACCGACCAACCAACGCGATTGGTCGGACCAGACGTCGATCATTTATATGCCCGCCAATCACGGGGAGGCGGGTGCAGCCACTGAGTGTTGTTGTTGCCCTTGGTTGACGTGGAGGAACAACAACAACAACAACTTGTATTTATATAGCGCCTTTGACAGAAGAAATAGGAGCAGGAGTCGGACACCTGCCCCTGGGCCTGCTCCGCCATTTAATAAGATCATGGCTGGTCTGACCATGGGCTCAGCTCCACTTCCCTGCCCGCTCCCCATAACCCTTGACTCCCTTATCGCTCGAAAATCTGTCTATCTCCACCTTAAATATATTCAATGACCCAGCCTCCACTGCTCTCTGGGGCAGAGAATTCCACAGATTTACAACCCTCTGAGAGTGGGAATTCCTCCTCATCTCAGTTTTAAAAGGGCGGCCACTTATTCTGAAACTATGCCCCCTAGTTCTAGATTTCCCCCACGAGGGGAAACATCCTCTCTGCATCTCCCCTGTCGAGCCCCCTCAGTATCTTATAAGTTTCAATAAGATCACCTCTCAGTCTGCTGAACTCCAATGAGTAGAGGCCCAACCATCAGTTTCTGGTAAAAAGTGTGGGGTTTAATCTGTACCTGTCAGTTTCCGGTCTATGAGTGTGGGTTTTAATCTAGACCTATCAGTTTCTGGTGTGCAAGTGTGAATTTTATTCTATATATTTCAGTATCTGGTATATGAAAGTGATATGTTTCAATGGTGAAACAGCATAAGAACATAAGAAATAGGAGCAGGAGTAGGCCATATGGCCCCTCGAGCCTGCTCCGCCATTTAATACGATCATGGACTCAGCTCCACTTCCCCACCCGCTCCCCATAACCCCTCATTCCCTTATCGTTTAAGAAACTGTCTATTTCTGTCTTAAATTTATTTAATGTCCCAGCTTCCACAGCTCGCTGAGGCAGAGAATTCCACAGATTTACAACCCTCTGAGAGAAGAAATTCCTCCTCTTCTGGGTATTAAGTGACATTCCAACCTCTCAGCATCTACCTCCTTCAGAATCGTGTATGTTTCAGTGAGATCACCTCTCATTCTTCTAAACTCCAGAGAGTTTAGGCCCATTCTGCACAATCTCTCATCATAAGACAGCCCTCTCATCCCAGGAATCAATCGAGTGAACCTCCGTTGTACCGTCATCATCATAGGCGATCCCTGGAACCAGGATGACTTGCTTCCACATGAGTTCACAGATGTTTCAATGAAGGACCCGATGTTCCAGGTCCTGAACTCCAATCGAGGGGGTGGAAGATGCCTGTGTGTGGATTTTATTCACGTGTGGTGACCGCTGCACATCAGCCACCACACAGGCTCGACAGAGCTCGGCCTTTATCCCGTGGCAAGGGTTGAACCAGGACGACTGGAGACTTGCTCTGCTGCACGGACCTAGTGCGCGCACATATCGCACAGTGTGGGCAGGCCCCTGCTGCCCCTGGGCCCTCGGCTCTTCTGATCCCTGTAACCTCACTCGCTGCACCTCCAGCACGATCTCTCGCCGCTCCTCCACCACAAACATTCGCCGCACCTCCACCACGATCCCTCACCGCTGCTCCGCCACAAAAACACTCGGCGCACCTCTGCACCAAACATTCGCCGAACCTCCGTCACGATCACCCACCACATCTCAAGCCACGATCCCTCATCACTTCTCTGCCCTGATCACTCGTCGCAAATCCGCCACGACCTTCCATGCTCCTCTGCTTTACCAGGGCCCAGCCGATGCACCAAATGGCGACCAGGATCCTGAGGAGGTCACCCAGTCACCCACCTCGAAGCCGTCGCACACTTGGAGCGGCTCGCATGCTCCAGCTCTATTTATAGCCCCGACCTGTGGTTGTACCACCTCCAAGGTGTACTACTATGGCAATGCAACTACTGTTGTAAATACAATAAAAGTCACCTGACAAGTTCCTGCACCGCCATCTTGTGTGTACTGTGCTTAGCGATGTCGTAAAAAATAGTGGAGTGCCGCAGGGCTCAGTGCTGGGACCCCAGCTCTTTACAATATACTGTAAAGTCCTGTCCCTGCAGTACAGATTCACACGAGGCACATACTGAAGTCAAGGTCACTCAGGACCTGCACCTTTATTACACAGCTCTCGAATCCCACACTTGCCTGAGACCTGTCTTTATATACATGTCTGGAACAGGTATCCAGTGTCTCCTGCAAGTGCACCCCTGGTGGTAAGGTAAGCTTGTGGTTACAGGTCATCTCTAGTTACAGTCATGTATAGCGTGGTAAGATACAGTTATGTACAGTAGTGTGAGATACATGACATACATTAACGATTTGGATGAAGGAATTGAATGTAATATCTCCAAGTTTGCAGATAACACTAAACTGGGTGGCGGTGTGAGCTGTGAGGAGGACACTAAGAGGCTGCAGGGTGACTTGGACAGGTTAAGTGAGTGGGCAAGTGCATGGCAGATGCAGTATAATATAATGTGGATAATTGTGAGGTTATCCATTTTGGGGGCAAAAACACGAAGGCAGAATATTATCTGAATGGTGGCAGATTAGGAAAAGGGGAGGTGCAACGAGACCTGGGTGTCATGGTTCATCAGTCACTGAAAGTTGGCATGCAGGTACATCAGGCGGTGAAGAAGGCAAATGGTTTGTTGGCCTTCATAGTAGGGGATTTGAGTACAGGAGCAGGGAGGTCTTACTGCAGTTGTACAGGGCCTTGGTGAGGCCTCACCTGGAATACTGTGTTCGGTTTTGGTCTCCTAATCTGAGGAAGGACGTTCTTGCTATTGAGGGAATGCAGCGAAGGTTCACCAGACTGATTCCAGGGATGGCTGGACTGTCATATGAGGAGAGACTGGATCAATTGGACTTTTATTCACTGGTGTTTAGAAGGATGAGAGGGGATTTCATAGAAACATATAAGATTCTGATGGGACTGGACAGGTTAGATGCAGGAAGAATGTTCCCGATGTTGGGGAAGTACAGAACCAGGGGACATAGTCTTAGGATAAGAGGTAGGCCATTCAGGACTGAAGTGAGGAGAAACTTCTTCACTCAGAGAGTTGTTAACCTGTGGAATTCCCTACCGCAGAGAGTTGTTGATGCCAGTTCACTGGATATATTCAAGGGGGAGTTAGATATGGCCCTTACGGTTAAAGTGGATCAAGGGGTATGGAGAGAAAGCAGGAAAGGGGTACTGAGGTGAATGATCAGCCATGATCTTATTGAATGGCGGTACAGGCTCGAAGGGCCAAATGGCCTACTCCTGCACCTATTTTCTATGTTTCTATATCACATTGGCAAACAAGGATAGGATTTCTGGATTCGACAGCCTGGGGGGGGGCAGGGGAGGCTTGGGCCCAGCGTTTTGTGCAGTGCCGGCAGAGAGGCGCATGTCTGCTTGAGCGTGCGCGCATGTGCGATGGGCGGTTCATCTTGCGCACCATACGCAGTGCAACAGGAAGCTTGGCAATCGGCCAATTAAAGGGAGAGCGTCCACAGTATCATTGGTACTGGACCATATATAAAGATAAGGTTTGAATATTGATTTTTGTGCGGCTGGGGGAGTGGAAAGGAGCGCTGGATTGGTGGAAGAAAGGTGAGAAGTGTGATTTTTGAACATTACCTGCGTTTGAGTCCAACAGACGAATGGTGCAAGAGCGGTGCAAGACGAACAAAGAATTTCCTCCGTGAGGAAACGGAGAAACTAGTAACTGTCATTGAGGAGAAATGGCTGGAGCTGGATATCAGCAAGAGTGGTCCGTCAAATGTTTCACCCAAGGAAATGAGGAAAAGATGGAATCTAGTTGCAGAAGAATACTCCGCAGGGGTCAACACCGCAAGATCTGGAAGCCAGTGCAAGAAGAAATGGCAGGACCTTGGTCAAGTAGTGAGTGTAAGTAATATCTTCATCTTTAAATTGAATTGCAATGGAAAATGTGAGCATCTGTATGTGTCCCACCCATGAGAAGCGCAACATGTCTGAAAATTACTATTTTCACCTTTGCAGAAGAAATTGGCCCGCAACAAAAGGGAGAGACTTAGAACAGGAGGAGGTCCGGCAAATCTGCACCAACTCTCACCCCTGGAGCAGAGGGTTGCTGCCTTGCTGAGTCGCACTGGCAGAAAAAGAATCAGCTCTGCACAAGCTGGACCCACACGCGGGGGTGAGGGTGAGTCATTAAAATGCATAGTGGCCCTTCAAATCAACCTGCTGACTGGCCTGATATACATCAGACTACTCATGCCACCCATCCTGCCCCCTCCTGTGCTGCTAACCATTTGACTGTTCTGTTGTATTTTGCAGAAGAAGACGACACTCCTCAAGATCCTGAAGATCCACCAGAGGATCCAGACGCGTGCGCTCCAGACCAAGATGGTTGGGGGGAGGGAGGGGTCCATGGAAATGTGTGCACGGGAGAATGCTGATTGCGATATGGATCAGGACATAGCACAGGGCATCACATGAGCTCCTCAGCAACATTCCGTGGGTTCACACCTTCCGAGGTCGCGGGTCCCAGTGGCGGTGGTGAAATGCATCTTGGGACACCCAGTCCCCCACCGTCCCAGCCTGCGCCTCGCACTGGAGGGGTGCCACTAGGCAGACCCACGGCGAGGGGAAGGAGAAGCCGGCCAGTCTCTCCTGAGATGCAGCCCTCAGCAGAGGTTAATCAGGTTGTGTCATTGGGCGAGGGGACCAAATGCCCTCACAAGATCACTCGTGGCTGATGTCAGTAGGGTGCGTGATGAGGTCGCGACACTGTCGGGTGAAATCTCTGCACTGAGACGGGAAGTGAGGGCGGGCATTTCAGAGGCTGTGCAGACGATGGTAGATGCCATGAGGGAGCTAGCTGCTGCAATAAGGGCACAAAGGCCGGATACTCAAATGCCACTTCCACTTCAATCCACGCACCAGCCACCGGTCAGACTCAAGCCGGGTCCCCAACCCCCCCCCCCACCACCACCATCACCAGTCCAAGTACACCCCTCCCCTAGCCAAAGTGCCTTACCCCAGTCCAAATACATCCCATCCCCAGCTGAAGTGCCTTACCCCTATCCAAGAGCTTCTTCTTCTTGGGCGGTCCCTCGTATCGAGGATGACTTGCTTCCACACCAAAAAGCGATGAGTTCACAGGTGTTTCGATGAAGGACCTGATATTCCAGGTCCCGAACTACACGTTGAAGGTTGGAAGATGCCTGTGCGTGGATTGTTTTTAACATGTGGTGGCCGTTACACACCAGCCACCACACAGGCTTGACAGATCTTGGTCTTGGTCCAATGGCAGGGGTTAGCCAAGACGACTGGAGACCAGCTCTGCTGCACGGACCTAGTGCGCAAACATATCACAGCGTGTGCTGCCCCTGGGCCCTCAGCTCTTCAGGGCCCCGAACTCACGCCTCTCCTGGGCCCCGATCACATCGCTCTGCAATCACTAACACAGGGCACTGGAGTCAGTATAGATACGGTCAGTAACACAGGGTGCTGGGGGAGAGGGTTTACTGAGTGATAGTGTGAGGAAGCTGGATTAACATCAGTATAGATCTAGTCAGTGACACAAGGTGCTGGGGGAGAGGGGTTACTGAGTGACAGTGTGAGGGAGCTGGATTAACATCAGTAGAGATACAGTCAGTAACACAGGGCGCTGGGAGATGGGTTACTGAGTGACAGTGTGAGGGAGCTGGATTAACATCAGTATAGATACAGTCAGTAACACAGGGCACCAGGGGAGAGGGGTTACTGAGTGACAGTGTGAGGGAGCAGGATTAACATCAGTAGAGATACAGTCAGTAACACAGGGCACCAGGGGAGAGGGATTACTGAGTGACAGTGTGAGGGAGCTGGATTAACATCAGTAGAGATACAGTCAGTAACACAGGGTACCAGGGGAGAGGGGTTACTGAGTGACGTGTGAGGGAGCTGGATTAACATCAGTAGAGATACAGTCAGTAACACAGGGCACCAGGGGAGAGGGGTTACTGTGTGACAGTGTGAGCGAGCTGGATTAAGATCAATATAGGTACAGTCAGTAACACAGGGTGTTGGGGGAGAGGGGTTACTGAGTGACAGTGTGAGGGAGCTGGATTAACATCAGTAGAGATACAGTCAGTAACACAGGGCACCAGGGGAGAGGGGTTACTGAGTGACAGTGTGAGTGAGCTGGATTAAGATCAATATAGATACGGTCAGTAACATAGGGTGCTGGGGGAGAGGGGTTACTGAGTGACGTGTGAGGGAGCTGGATTAACATCAGTAGAGATACAGTCAGTAACACAGGGTGCTGGGGGAGAGGGGTTACTGAGTGACAGTGTGAAGGAGCTGGATTAACATCAGTACAGATACAGTCAGTAACACAGGGTGCTGGGGGAGAGGGGTTACTGAGTGACAGTGTGAGGGAGCTGGATTAACATCAGTAGAGATACAGTCAGTAACACAGGGTACCAGGGGAGAGGGGTTACTGAGTGACGTGTGAGGGAGCTGGATTAACATCAGTAGAGATACAGTCAGTAACACAGGGTGCTGGGGGAGAGGGGTTACTGAGTGACAGTGTGAAGGAGCTGGATTAACATCAGTACAGATACAGTCAGTAACACAGGGTGCTGGGGGAGAGGGGTTACTGAGTGACAGTGTGAGGGAGCTGGATTAACATCAGTAGAGATACAGTCAGTGACACAGGGTGCTGGGGGAGAGGGGTTACTGAGTGACAGTGTGAGGGAGCTGGATTAACATCAGTAGAGATACAGTCAGTAACACGGTGCTGGGGGAGAGGGGTTACTGAGTGACAGTGTGAGGGAGCTGGATTAATATCAGTAGAGATACAGTCAGTAACACAGGGTGCTGGGGGGAGAGGGGTCACTGAGTGACAGTGTGAGGGAGCTGGATTAACATCAGTGGAGATGCAGTCAATAAAAGGGCACTGGGGGGAGAGGGGTTACTGAGTGACAGTGTGAGTGAGCTGGATTAACATCAGTAGAGATACAGTCAGTAACACAAGGCTCTGGGACATGGGTTACTGAGTGACAATGTGAGGGAGCTAGATTAACATCAGTAGAGATACAGTCAGTGACACAGGGTACTGGGAGATTGGTTACTGAGTGACAGTGTGAGGGAGCTGGATTAACATCAGTATAGATACAATCAGTGACACACGGTACTGGGGGAGAGGGGTTACTGAGTGACAGTGTGAGGGAGCTAGATTAACATCAGTATAGATACAATCAGTGACACAGGGTGCTGGGAGATGGGTTACTGAGTGACAGTGTGAGGGAGCTAGATTAAGGACAGAGCTATTTGCTCTAGAAAAATGCTCTGATTGGCTCTCCATTATCACATGACTTGATTGTCGATTGGTCCCCTTGGAGGATAAGCCACACCCAGAAGTTTCTCTGACAAGGTAAGGGAATACACAATAATTAGCAGGATACTGAGAAGTGTAGAGGAACAAAGGGACCTGGGAGTGCATGTCCACAGATCCCTGAAGGTAGCGGGACAAGTAGATAAGGTGTTTAAGAAGGCATACAGGATACTTGCCCTTTATTAGCCGAAGCATAAAATATATGAGCAGGTGGATTGTGCTTGAACTGTATAGGCCACTTCTGGTCACCACATTACGGGAAGCATGTGATTGAACCAGAGAGGGTGCAGAGGAGATATATGAGGATATTGCAGGACTGGATAATTTTAGCTGAGGTAAGATTCGAGATGCTAGGAAATGTTTTCTTTGGAACAGAGGAGGCTGAGGGAGACTTGATTGAGGTGTATAAAATTATGAGTAATAGGAAGGATCTATTTGCCTTAGCAGATGGGTTAATAACCAGGGGGCAAAGGTTTAAAGCAATTGGTGGAAGGATTAGAACATAAGAATTAGGAGCAGGAGTAGACCATTTGGCCCCTCGAGCCTGCTGTGCAATTAGAGGGGCATGCCTTACCCCAATCCAAGTACTTCGCTCTCCCAGCCAAAGTGCCTTACCCCAGCGTGAGTGCATGCCTCCCCCAGCCAAAGTGCCTTACCCCAGCGTAAGTGCATGCCTCCCCCAGCCAAAGTGCCTTGCCCCAGCGTAAGTGCGTGCCTCCCCCAGCCAAAGTGCCTTGCCCCAGCGTAAGTGCATGCCTCCCCCAGCCACAGTGCCTTGCCCCAGCCAAAGAGCATTTCCTCCCGCTGCCCCCCCCGCCCCCCACCACCACAGATGGGGCAGGCATTGTGTACGGATTGTTAACAGGTTTATTGGGTATGAAGTGAATAGTGTGTGTTGTGACTTCTGGATATCATCCACTCCAATGATGTCCCTTGTAGGGCGTTGGAAGAACGTGGTTCATCTTCCCTGAGTTCCTTCTCTCCCCTCCGATCTCACCATCCCACCCAACCTGTGTCTCTCTCTTTCCCCCCCAGTTTCTCTCTCTCTCTCTCTCTCTCTCTCTCTCTCCTCCCCCGCCTCTCTCTCTCTCCTCCCCCGCCTCTCTCTCTCTCCTCCCCCGCCTCTCTCTCTCTCCTCCCCCGCCTCTCTCTCTCTCCTCCCCCGTCTCTCTCTCTCTCCTCCCCCGTCTCTCTCTCTCTCCCCCCGCCTCTCTCTCTCCTCCCCCCCAGCCCCTCTCTCTCTCTCTCTCTCTCCCCCCCCCCCGCCACTCTCTCTCTCCCCCCGTCTCTCTCTCCCCCCCGCCTCTCTCTCTCTCCCACCCGCCTCTCTCTCTCTCTCTCCCCCCCGCCTCTCTCTCTCTCTCTCCCCCCGCCTCTCTCTTTCTCCCCACCCGCCTCTCTCTCTCTCTCTCTCTCTCTCCCCCCAACCCCAGCCCCTCTCTCTCTCACCCCCCCCCTCTCTCTCTCTCCCCCCACCTCTCTCTCTCTCCCCCCCGCCTCTCTCACTCCCCCACCCCCAGCCCCTCTCTCTCTCTCTCTCTCTCCCCCCCCTCAGCCCCTCTCTCCTCTCTCTCTCCCCCCGTCACTCTCTCTCTCCCCCCGTCACTCTCTCTCTCCCCCCGTCTCTCTCTCTCTCTCTCACCCCCCCGCCTCTCTCTCTCTCCCCGCCTCTCTCTCTCCCCCCGCCTCTCTCTCTCCCCACCCGCATCTCTCTCTCTCTCTCTCTCTCTCCCCCCACCCCAGCCCCTCTCTCTCTCTCTCTCTCCCCCCCACACCTCTCTCTCTCTCTCTCTCTCTCCCCCCCGCCTCTCTCTCTCTCTCTCTCCCCCCTCCTCTTTCTCTCTCTCTCCCTCTCTCTCTCCCCCCCCCGCCTCTCTCTCTCTCTCTCCAGACCCGCCTCTCTCTCTCCCCCCGCCCTCTCTCTCTCTCCCCCCCCACCCCGCCTCTCTCTCCCCCCCCACCCCGCTCTCTCTCCCTCTCCCCCCCACCCCGCCTCTCTCTCCCCCTCCCCCCCGCCTCTCTCTCCCCCTCCCCCCGCCTCTCTCTCCCCTCCCCCCGCCTCTCTCCCCCTCCCCCCCCGCCTCTCTCCCCCTCCCCCCCCCGCCTCTTTCTCCCACTCCCTCCCCGCCTCTTTCTCCCCCTCCCCCCCCCGGCTCTTTCTCCCACTCCCCCCCGCCTCTTTCTCCCCCTCCCCCCCCCCCCGCCACTCTCTCTCTCTCCCCCGCCTCTCTCTCTCTCTCTCCCCCCCGCCTCTCTCTCTCTCTCTCTCTCCCCCCCCGCCTCCCTCTCTCTCTCTCTCCCCCCCCGCCTCCCTCTCTCTCTCTCTCTCTCTCCCCCCCGCCTCCCTCTCTCTCTCCCCCCCGCCTCCCTCTCTCTCTCCTCCCCGCCTCTCTCTCTGCCCCCCGCCTCTCTCTCTCTCCCCCGCCTCCCTCTCTCTCTCCCCCCCGCCTCCCTCTCTCTCTCCCCCCCGCCTCTCTCTCTCTCTCTCTCTCCCCCCCCCGCCTCCCTCTCTCTCTCTACCCCCGCCTCTCTCTCTACCCCCCGCCTCTCTCTCTCTCTCT
>NW_027251117.1:0-65561 GCF_044704955.1 Pristiophorus japonicus
CTCCGTCCCGATCTCTCGATACTCCTCCGCCCCGATCTCTCGATACTCCTCCGCCCCGATATCTCCATACTCCTCCGCCCCGATCTCTCGATACTCCTCCGCCCCGATCTCTCGCCGCTCCTCCGCCCCGATCTCTCGATACTCCTCCGCCCCGATCTCTCGATACTCCTCCGCCCCGATCTCTCGATACTCCTCCGCCCCGATCTCTCGATTCACCTCCGCCCCGATCTCTCGATACTCCTCCGCCCCGATCTCTCGATTCACCTCCGCCCCGATCTCTCGATACTCCTCCGCCCCGATCTCTCGATACTCCTCCGCCCCGATCTCTCGATACTCCTCCGCCCCGATCTCTCGATACTCCTCCGCCCCGATCTCTCGATACTCCTCCGCCCCGATCTCTCGATACTCCTCCGCCCCGATCTCTCGATACTCCTCCGCCCCGATCTCTCGATACTCCTCCGCCCCGATCTCTCGATACACCTCCGCCCCGAAATCTCGATTCACCTCCGCCCCGATCTCTCGATACTCCTCCGCCCCGATCTCTCGATACTCCTCCGCCCCGATCTCTCGATACTCCTCCGCCCCGATCTCTCGATACTCCTCCGCCCCGATCTCTCGATTCACCTCCGCCCCGATCTCTCGATACTCCTCCGCCCCGATCTCTCGATACTCCTCCGCCCCGATCTCTCGATACTCCTCCGCCCCGATCTCTCGATACTCCTCCGCCCCGATCTCTCGATACTCCTCCGCCCCGATCTCTCGATTCACCTCCGCCCCGATCTCTCGATACTCCTCCGCCCCGATCTCTCAATACTCCTCCGCCCCGATCTCCCGCCGCTCCACCGCCCCGATCTCTCGCCGCTCCTCCGCCCCGATCACTCGATACTCCTCCGCCCCGATCTCTCGATACTCATCCGCCCCGATCTCTCGCCGCTCCTCCGCCCCGATCTCTCGATACTCCTCCGCCCTGATCTCTCGATACTCCTCCGCCCTGATCTCTCGCCGCTCCTCCGCCCCGATCTCTCGATACTCCTCCGCCCCGATCTCTCGATACTCCTCCGCCCCGATCTCTCGATACTCCTCCGCCAAGATCTCTCGATACTCCTCCGCACCGATCTCTCGATACTCCTCCGCCCCGATCTCTCACCGCTCCTCCGCCCCGATCTCTCGATACTCCTCCGCCCCGATCTATCGATACTCCTCCGCCCCGATCTCTCGCCGATCCTCCGCCTCGATCTCTCGATACTCCTCCGCCCCGATCTCTCGATACTCCTCCGCCCCGATCTCTCGATACTCCTCCGCCCCGATCTCTCGCCGCTCCTCCGCCCCGATCTCTCGATACTCCTCCGCCCCGATCTCTCGCCGCTCCTCCGCCCCGATCTCTCGATACTCCTCCGCCCCGATCTCTCGATACTCCTCCGCCCCGATCTCTCGATACTCCTCCGTCCCGATCTCTCGATACTCCTCCGCCCCGAACTCTCGAGTCTCCTCCGCCCCGATCTCTCGCCGATCCTCCGCCCCGATCTCTCGATACTCATCCGCCCCGATCTCTCGATACACCTCCGCCCCGATCTCTCGAATCACCTCCGCCCCGATCTCTCGATACTCCTCCGCCCCGATCTCTCGATACTCCTCCGTCCTGATCTCTCGATACTCCTCCGCCCCGATCTCTCGATACACCTCCGCCCCGATCTCTCGATTCACCTCCGCCCCGATCTCTCGATCATCCTCCGCCCCGATCTCTCGATACTCCTCCGCCCCAATCTCTCGAAACTCCTCCGCCCCGATCTCTCGATACTCCTCCGCCCCGATCTCTCGATACTCCTCCGCCCCGATCTCTCGCCGCTCCTCCGCCCCGATCTCTCGATACTCCTCCGCCCCGATCTCTCGATACTCCTCCGGCCCCGATCTCTCGCCACTCCTCCGCCCCGATCTCTCGCCGCTCCTCCGCCCCGATCTCTCGATTCACCTCCGCCCCGATCTCTCGATACTCCTCCGCCCCGATCTCTCGATACTCCTATGCCCCGATCTCTCGATACTCCTCTGCCCCGATATCTCCATACTCCTCCGCCCCGATCTCTCGATACACCTCCGCCCCGATCTCTCGATACTCCTCCGTCCTGATCTCTCGATACTCCTCCGCCCCGATCTCTCGATACTCCTCCGCCCCGATATCTCCATACTCCTCCGCCCCGATCTCTCGATACTCCTCCGCCCCGATCTCTCGCCGCTCCTCCGCCCCGATCTCTCGATACTCCTCCGCCCCGATCTCTCGATACTCCTCCGCCCCGATCTCTCGATACTCCTCCGTCCCGATCTCTCGATACTCCTCCGCCCCGATCTCTCGATACTCCTCCGCCCCGATCTCTCGATACTCCTCCGCCCCGATCTCTCGATACTCCTCCGTCCCGATCTCTCGATACTCCTCCGCCCCGATCTCTCGATACTCCTCCGCCCCGATCTCTCGATACTCCTCCGCCCCGATCTCTCGATACTCCTCCGTCCTGATCTCTCGATACTCCGCCGCCCCGATCTCTCGATACTCCTCCGCCCCGATCTCTCGCCACTCCACCGCCCCGATCTCTCACCGCTCCTCCGCCCCGATCTCTCGATACTCCTCCGCCCCGATCTCTCGATACTCCTCCGCCCCCGATCTCTTGCCGCTCCTCCGCCCCGATCTCTCGATACTCCTCCGCCCCGATCTCTCGATACTCCTCCGCAGGATCTCTCGATACTCCTCCGCCCCGATCTCTCGATACTCCTCCGCCCCGATCTCTCGATACTCCTCCGCCCCGATCTCTCGCCGCTCCTCCGCCCCGATCTCTCGCCGCTCCTCCGCCCCGATCTCTCAATACTCCTCCGCCACGATCTCTCGATACTCCTCCGTCCCGATCTCTCGATATTCCTCCGCCCCGATCTCTCGATACTCCTCCGCCCCGATCTCTCGCCGCTCCTCCGCCCCGATCTCTCGATACTCCTCCGCTCCGATCTCTCGATACACCTCCGCCCCGATCTCTCGATACTCCTCCGCCCCGATCTCTCGCCGCTCCTCCGCCCCGATCTCTCGATACTCCTCCGCCCCGATCTCTCGCCGCTCCTCCGCCCCGATCTCTCGATTCTCCTCCGCCCCGATCTCTCGATACTCCTCCGCCCCGATCTCTCGATACTCCTCCGCCCCGATCTCTCGATACTCCTCCGCCCCGATCTCTCGATTCACCTCCGCCCCGATCTCTCGATACTCCTCCGCCCCGATCTCTCGATTCACCTCCGCCCCGATCTCTCGATACTCCTCCGCCCCGATCTCTCGATACTCCTCCGCCCCGATCTCTCGATACTCCTCCGCCCCGATCTCTCGCCGCTCCTCCGCCCCGATCTCTCGCCGCTCCTCCGCCCCGATCTCTCAATACTCCTCCGCCACGATCTCTCGATACTCCTCCGTCCCGATCTCTCGATATTCCTCCGCCCCGATCTCTCGATACTCCTCCGCCCCGATCTCTCGCCTCTCCTCCGCCCCGATCTCTCGATACTCCTCCGCTCCGATCTCTCGATACACCTCCGCCCCGATCTCTCGATACTCCTCCGCCCCGATCTCTCGATACTCCTCCGCCCCGATCTCTCGATACTCCTCCGCCCCGATCTCTCGATACTCCTCCGCCCCGATCTCTCGCCGCTCCTCCGCCCCGATCTCTCGATACTCCTCCGCCCCGATCTCTCGATACTCCTCCGCCCCGATCTCTCGATACTCCTACGCCCCGATCTCTCGATACTCCTCCGCCCTGATCTCTCGATACTCCTCCGCCCCGATCTTTCACCGCTCCTCCGCCCCGATCTCTCGATACTCCTCCGCCCCGATCTCTCGATACTCCTCCGCCCCGATCTCTCGCCGCTCCTCCGCCCCGATCTCTCGATTCTCCTCCGCCCCGATCTCTCGATACTCCTCCGCCCCGATCTCTCGATACTCCTCCGCCCCGATCTCTCGATACACCTCCGCCCCGATCTCTCGATACTCCTCCGCCCCGATCTCTCGATACTCCTCCGCCCCGATCTCTCAATACTCCTCCGCCCCGATCTCCCGCCGCTCCACCGCCCCGATCTCTCGCCGCTCCTCCGCCCCGATCACTCGATACTCCTCCGCCCCGATCTCTCGATGCTCCTCCACCCCGATCTCTCGCCGCTCCTCCGCCCCGATCTCTCGATACTCCTCCGCCCTGATCTCTCGATACTCCTCCGCCCTGATCTCTCGCCGCTCCTCCGCCCCGATCTCTCGATACTCCTCCGCCCCGATCTCTCGATACTCCTCCGCCCCGATCTCTCGATACTCCTCCGCCAAGATCTCTCGATACTCCTCCGCCCCGATCTCTCGATACTCCTCCGCCCCGATCTCTCGATACTCCTCCGCCCCGATCTCTCGATACTCCTCCGCCCCGATCTCTCGCCGCTCCTCCGCCCCGATCTCTCGATACTCCTCCGCCCCGATCTCTCGCCGCTCCTCCGCCCCGATCTCTCGATACTCCTCCGCCCCGATCTCTCGCCGCTCCTCCGCCCCGATCTCTCGATACTCCTCCGCCCCGATCTCTCGATACTCCTCCGCCCCGATCTCTCGATACTCTCCGCCCCGATCTCTCGATTCACCTCCGCCCCGATCTCTCGATACTCCTCCGCCCCGATCTCTCGATACTCCTCCGCCCCGATCTCTCGATACTCCTCCGCCCCGATCTCTCGATACTCCTCCGCCCCGATCTCTCGATACACCTCCGCCCCGAAATCTCGATTCACCTCCGCCCCGATCTCTCGATTCTCCTCCGCCCCGATCTCTCGATACTCCTCCGCCCCGATCTCTCGATACTCCTCCGCCCCGATCTCTCGATACACCTCCGCCCCGATCTCTCGATTCACCTCCGCACCGATCTCTCGATACTCCTCCGCCCCGATCTCTCACCGCTCCTCCGCCCCGATCTCTCGATACTCCTCCGCCCCGATCTATCGATACTCCTCCGCCCCGATCTCTCGCCGATCCTCCGCCTCGATCTCTCGATACTCCTCCGCCCCGATCTCTCGATACTCCTCCGCCCCGATCTCTCGATACTCCTCCGCCCCGATCTCTCGCCGCTCCTCCGCCCCGATCTCTCGATACTCCTCCGCCCCGATCTCTCGCCGCTCCTCCGCCCCGATCTCTCGATACTCCTCCGCCCCGATCTCTCGATACTCCTCCGCCCCGATCTCTCGATACTCCTCCGTCCCGATCTCTCGATACTCCTCCGCCCCGAACTCTCGAGTCTCCTCCGCCCCGATCTCTCGCCGATCCTCCGCCCCGATCTCTCGATACTCATCCGCCCCGATCTCTCGATACACCTCCGCCCCGATCTCTCGAATCACCTCCGCCCCGATCTCTCGATACTCCTCCGCCCCGATCTCTCGATACTCCTCCGTCCTGATCTCTCGATACTCCTCCGCCCCGATCTCTCGATACACCTCCGCCCCGATCTCTCGATTCACCTCCGCCCCGATCTCTCGATCATCCTCCGCCCCGATCTCTCGATACTCCTCCGCCCCAATCTCTCGAAACTCCTCCGCCCCGATCTCTCGATACTCCTCCGCCCCGATCTCTCGATACTCCTCCGCCCCGATCTCTCGCCGCTCCTCCGCCCCGATCTCTCGATACTCCTCCGCCCCGATCTCTCGATACTCCTCCGGCCCCGATCTCTCGCCACTCCTCCGCCCCGATCTCTCGCCGCTCCTCCGCCCCGATCTCTCGATTCACCTCCGCCCCGATCTCTCGATACTCCTCCGCCCCGATCTCTCGATACTCCTATGCCCCGATCTCTCGATACTCCTCTGCCCCGATATCTCCATACTCCTCCGCCCCGATCTCTCGATACACCTCCGCCCCGATCTCTCGATACTCCTCCGTCCTGATCTCTCGATACTCCTCCGCCCCGATCTCTCGATACTCCTCCGCCCCGATATCTCCATACTCCTCCGCCCCGATCTCTCGATACTCCTCCGCCCCGATCTCTCGCCGCTCCTCCGCCCCGATCTCTCGATACTCCTCCGCCCCGATCTCTCGATACTCCTCCGCCCCGATCTCTCGATACTCCTCCGTCCCGATCTCTCGATACTCCTCCGCCCCGATCTCTCGATACTCCTCCGCCCCGATCTCTCGATACTCCTCCGCCCCGATCTCTCGATACTCCTCCGTCCCGATCTCTCGATACTCCTCCGCCCCGATCTCTCGATACTCCTCCGCCCCGATCTCTCGATACTCCTCCGCCCCGATCTCTCGATACTCCTCCGTCCTGATCTCTCGATACTCCGCCGCCCCGATCTCTCGATACTCCTCCGCCCCGATCTCTCGCCACTCCACCGCCCCGATCTCTCACCGCTCCTCCGCCCCGATCTCTCGATACTCCTCCGCCCCGATCTCTCGATACTCCTCCGCCCCCGATCTCTTGCCGCTCCTCCGCCCCGATCTCTCGATACTCCTCCGCCCCGATCTCTCGATACTCCTCCGCAGGATCTCTCGATACTCCTCCGCCCCGATCTCTCGATACTCCTCCGCCCCGATCTCTCGATACTCCTCCGCCCCGATCTCTCGCCGCTCCTCCGCCCCGATCTCTCGCCGCTCCTCCGCCCCGATCTCTCAATACTCCTCCGCCACGATCTCTCGATACTCCTCCGTCCCGATCTCTCGATATTCCTCCGCCCCGATCTCTCGATACTCCTCCGCCCCGATCTCTCGCCGCTCCTCCGCCCCGATCTCTCGATACTCCTCCGCTCCGATCTCTCGATACACCTCCGCCCCGATCTCTCGATACTCCTCCGCCCCGATCTCTCGCCGCTCCTCCGCCCCGATCTCTCGATACTCCTCCGCCCCGATCTCTCGCCGCTCCTCCGCCCCGATCTCTCGATTCTCCTCCGCCCCGATCTCTCGATACTCCTCCGCCCCGATCTCTCGATACTCCTCCGCCCCGATCTCTCGATACTCCTCCGCCCCGATCTCTCGATTCACCTCCGCCCCGATCTCTCGATACTCCTCCGCCCCGATCTCTCGATTCACCTCCGCCCCGATCTCTCGATACTCCTCCGCCCCGATCTCTCGATACTCCTCCGCCCCGATCTCTCGATACTCCTCCGCCCCGATCTCTCGCCGCTCCTCCGCCCCGATCTCTCGCCGCTCCTCCGCCCCGATCTCTCAATACTCCTCCGCCACGATCTCTCGATACTCCTCCGTCCCGATCTCTCGATATTCCTCCGCCCCGATCTCTCGATACTCCTCCGCCCCGATCTCTCGCCTCTCCTCCGCCCCGATCTCTCGATACTCCTCCGCTCCGATCTCTCGATACACCTCCGCCCCGATCTCTCGATACTCCTCCGCCCCGATCTCTCGATACTCCTCCGCCCCGATCTCTCGATACTCCTCCGCCCCGATCTCTCGATACTCCTCCGCCCCGATCTCTCGCCGCTCCTCCGCCCCGATCTCTCGATACTCCTCCGCCCCGATCTCTCGATACTCCTCCGCCCCGATCTCTCGATACTCCTACGCCCCGATCTCTCGATACTCCTCCGCCCTGATCTCTCGATACTCCTCCGCCCCGATCTTTCACCGCTCCTCCGCCCCGATCTCTCGATACTCCTCCGCCCCGATCTCTCGATACTCCTCCGCCCCGATCTCTCGCCGCTCCTCCGCCCCGATCTCTCGATTCTCCTCCGCCCCGATCTCTCGATACTCCTCCGCCCCGATCTCTCGATACTCCTCCGCCCCGATCTCTCGATACACCTCCGCCCCGATCTCTCGATACTCCTCCGCCCCGATCTCTCGATACTCCTCCGCCCCGATCTCTCAATACTCCTCCGCCCCGATCTCCCGCCGCTCCACCGCCCCGATCTCTCGCCGCTCCTCCGCCCCGATCACTCGATACTCCTCCGCCCCGATCTCTCGATGCTCCTCCACCCCGATCTCTCGCCGCTCCTCCGCCCCGATCTCTCGATACTCCTCCGCCCTGATCTCTCGATACTCCTCCGCCCTGATCTCTCGCCGCTCCTCCGCCCCGATCTCTCGATACTCCTCCGCCCCGATCTCTCGATACTCCTCCGCCCCGATCTCTCGATACTCCTCCGCCAAGATCTCTCGATACTCCTCCGCCCCGATCTCTCGATACTCCTCCGCCCCGATCTCTCGATACTCCTCCGCCCCGATCTCTCGATACTCCTCCGCCCCGATCTCTCGCCGCTCCTCCGCCCCGATCTCTCGATACTCCTCCGCCCCGATCTCTCGCCGCTCCTCCGCCCCGATCTCTCGATACTCCTCCGCCCCGATCTCTCGCCGCTCCTCCGCCCCGATCTCTCGATACTCCTCCGCCCCGATCTCTCGATACTCCTCCGCCCCGATCTCTCGATACTCCTCCGCCCCGATCTCTCGATTCACCTCCGCCCCGATCTCTCGATACTCCTCCGCCCCGATCTCTCGATACTCCTCCGCCCCGATCTCTCGATACTCCTCCGCCCCGATCTCTCGATACTCCTCCGCCCCGATCTCTCGATACACCTCCGCCCCGAAATCTCGATTCACCTCCGCCCCGATCTCTCGATTCTCCTCCGCCCCGATCTCTCGATACTCCTCCGCCCCGATCTCTCGATACTCCTCCGCCCCGATCTCTCGATACACCTCCGCCCCGATCTCTCGATTCACCTCCGCCCCGATCTCTCGATACTCCTCCGCCCCGATCTCTCGATACTCCTCCGCCCCGATCTCTCGATACTCCTCCGCCCCGATCTCTCGATACTCCTCCGCCCCGATCTCTCGATACTCCTCCGCCCCGATCTCTCGATTCACCTCCGCCCCGATCTCTCGATACTCCTCCGCCCCGATCTCTCAATACTCCTCCGCCCCGATCTCCCGCCGCTCCACCGCCCCGATCTCTCGCCGCTCCTCCGCCCCGATCACTCGATACTCCTCCGCCCCGATCTCTCGATACTCCTCCGCCCCGATCTCTCGCCGCTCCTCCGCCCCGATCTCTCGATACTCCTCCGCCCTGATCTCTCGATACTCCTCCGCCCTGATCTCTCGCCGCTCCTCCGCCCCGATCTCTCGATACTCCTCCGCCCCGATCTCTCGATACTCCTCCGCCCCGATCTCTCGATACTCCTCCGCCAAGATCTCTCGATACTCCTCCGCACCGATCTCTCGATACTCCTCCGCCCCGATCTCTCACCGCTCCTCCGCCACGATCTCTCGATACTCCTCCGCCCCGATCTATCGATACTCCTCCGCCCCGATCTCTCGCCGATCCTCCGCCTCGATCTCTCGATACTCCTCCGCCCCGATCTCTCGATACTCCTCCGCCCCGATCTCTCGATACTCCTCCGCCCCGATCTCTCGCCGCTCCTCCGCCCCGATCTCTCGATACTCCTCCGCCCCGATCTCTCGCCGCTCCTCCGCCCCGATCTCTCGATACTCCTCCGCCCCGATCTCTCGATACTCCTCCGCCCCGATCTCTCGATACTCCTCCGTCCCGATCTCTCGATACTCCTCCGCCCCGAACTCTCGAGTCTCCTCCGCCCCGATCTCTCGCCGATCCTCCGCCCCGATCTCTCGATACTCATCCGCCCCGATCTCTCGATACACCTCCGCCCCGATCTCTCGAATCACCTCCGCCCCGATCTCTCGATACTCCTCCGCCCCGATCTCTCGATACTCCTCCGTCCTGATCTCTCGATACTCCTCCGCCCCGATCTCTCGATACACCTCCGCCCCGATCTCTCGATTCACCTCCGCCCCGATCTCTCGATCATCCTCCGCCCCGATCTCTCGATACTCCTCCGCCCCAATCTCTCGAAACTCCTCCGCCCCGATCTCTCGATACTCCTCCGCCCCGATCTCTCGATACTCCTCCGCCCCGATCTCTCGCCGCTCCTCCGCCCCGATCTCTCGATACTCCTCCGCCCCGATCTCTCGATACTCCTCCGGCCCCGATCTCTCGCCACTCCTCCGCCCCGATCTCTCGCCGCTCCTCCGCCCCGATCTCTCGATTCACCTCCGCCCCGATCTCTCGATACTCCTCCGCCCCGATCTCTCGATACTCCTATGCCCCGATCTCTCGATACTCCTCTGCCCCGATATCTCCATACTCCTCCGCCCCGATCTCTCGATACACCTCCGCCCATATCTCTCGATACTCCTCCGTCCTGATCTCTCGATACTCCTCCGCCCCGATCTCTCGATACTCCTCCGCCCCGATATCTCCATACTCCTCCGCCCCGATCTCTCGATACTCCTCCGCCCCGATCTCTCGCCGCTCCTCCGCCCCGATCTCTCGATACTCCTCCGCCCCGATCTCTCGATACTCCTCCGCCCCGATCTCTCGATACTCCTCCGTCCCGATCTCTCGATACTCCTCCGCCCCGATCTCTCGATACTCCTCCGCCCCGATCTCTCGATACTCCTCCGCCCCGATCTCTCGATACTCCTCCGTCCCGATCTCTCGATACTCCTCCGCCCCGATCTCTCGATACTCCTCCGCCCCGATCTCTCGATACTCCTCCGCCCCGATCTCTCGATACTCCTCCGTCCTGATCTCTCGATACTCCGCCGCCCCGATCTCTCGATACTCCTCCGCCCCGATCTCTCGCCACTCCACCGCCCCGATCTCTCACCGCTCCTCCGCCCCGATCTCTCGATACTCCTCCGCCCCGATCTCTCGATACTCCTCCGCCCCCGATCTCTTGCCGCTCCTCCGCCCCGATCTCTCGATACTCCTCCGCCCCGATCTCTCGATACTCCTCCGCAGGATCTCTCGATACTCCTCCGCCCCGATCTCTCGATACTCCTCCGCCCCGATCTCTCGATACTCCTCCGCCCCGATCTCTCGCCGCTCCTCCGCCCCGATCTCTCGCCGCTCCTCCGCCCCGATCTCTCAATACTCCTCCGCCACGATCTCTCGATACTCCTCCGTCCCGATCTCTCGATATTCCTCCGCCCCGATCTCTCGATACTCCTCCGCCCCGATCTCTCGCCGCTCCTCCGCCCCGATCTCTCGATACTCCTCCGCTCCGATCTCTCGATACACCTCCGCCCCGATCTCTCGATACTCCTCCGCCCCGATCTCTCGCCGCTCCTCCGCCCCGATCTCTCGATACTCCTCCGCCCCGATCTCTCGCCGCTCCTCCGCCCCGATCTCTCGATTCTCCTCCGCCCCGATCTCTCGATACTCCTCCGCCCCGATCTCTCGATACTCCTCCGCCCCGATCTCTCGATACTCCTCCGCCCCGATCTCTCGATTCACCTCCGCCCCGATCTCTCGATACTCCTCTGCCCCGATCTCTCGATTCACCTCCGCCCCGATCTCTCGATACTCCTCCGCCCCGATCTCTCGATACTCCTCCGCCCCGATCTCTCGATACTCCTCCGCCCCGATCTCTCGCCGCTCCTCCGCCCCGATCTCTCGCCGCTCCTCCGCCCCGATCTCTCAATACTCCTCCGCCACGATCTCTCGATACTCCTCCGTCCCGATCTCTCGATATTCCTCCGCCCCGATCTCTCGATACTCCTCCGCCCCGATCTCTCGCCTCTCCTCCGCCCCGATCTCTCGATACTCCTCCGCTCCGATCTCTCGATACACCTCCGCCCCGATCTCTCGATACTCCTCCGCCCCGATCTCTCGATACTCCTCCGCCCCGATCTCTCGATACTCCTCCGCCCCGATCTCTCGCCGCTCCTCCGCCCCGATCTCTCAATACTCCTCCGCCACGATCTCTCGATACTCCTCCGCCCCGATCTCTCGATACTCCTCCGTCCCGATCTCTCGCCGCTCCTCCGCCCCGATCTCTCGATACTCCTCCGCCCCGATCTCTCCATACTCCTCCGCCACGATCTCTCGATACTCCTCCGCCCCGATCTCTCGATACTCCTCCGCCCCGATCTCTCGCCGCTCCTCCGCCCCGATCTCTCGCCGCTCCTCCGCCCCGATCTCTCGATACTCCTCCGCCCCGATCTCTCGCCGCTCCTCCGCCCCGATCTCTCGATACTCCTCCGCCCCGATCTCTCGCCACTCCTCCGCCCCGATCTCTCGCCGCTCCTCCGCCCCGATCTCTCGATTCTCCTCCGCCCCGATCTCTCGCCGCTCCTCCGCCCCGATCTCTCGATACTCCTCCGCCCCGATCTCTCGATACTCCTCCGCCCCGATCTCTCGATACTCCTCCGCCCCGATCTCTCGATACTCCTCCGCCCCGATCTCTCGATTCACCTCCGCCCCGATCTCTCGATACTCCTCCGCCCCGATCTCTCGATTCAGCTCCGCCCCGATCTCTCGATACTCCTCCGCCCCGATCTCTCGATACTCCTCCGCCCCGATCTCTCGATACTCCTCCGCCCCGATCTCTCGATACTCCTCCGCCCCGATCTCTCGATACTCCTCCGCCCCGATCTCTCGATACTCCTCCGCCCCGATCTCTCGATACTCCTCCGCCCCGATCTCTCGATACACCTCCGCCCCGAAATCTCGATTCACCTCCGCCCCGATCTCTCGATACTCCTCCGCCCCGATCTCTCGATACTCCTCCACCCCGATCTCTCGATACTCCTCCGCCCCGATCTCTCGATACTCCTCCGCCCTGATCTCTCGATACTCCTCCGCCCCGATCTTTCACCGCTCCTCCGCCCCGATCTCTCGATACTCCTCCGCCCCGATCTCTCGATACTCCTCCGCCCCGATCTCTCGCCGCTCCTCCGCCCCGATCTCTCGATTCTCCTCCGCCCCGATCTCTCGATACTCCTCCGCCCCGATCTCTCGATACTCCTCCGCCCCGATCTCTCGATACACCTCCGCCCCGATCTCTCGATACTCCTCCGCCCCGATCTCTCGATACTCCTCCGCCCCGATCTCTCAATACTCCTCCGCCCCGATCTCCCGCCGCTCCACCGCCCCGATCTCTCGCCGCTCCTCCGCCCCGATCACTCGATACTCCTCCGCCCCGATCTCTCGATGCTCCTCCGCCCCGATCTCTCGCCGCTCCTCCGCCCCGATCTCTCGATACTCCTCCGCCCTGATCTCTCGATACTCCTCCGCCCTGATCTCTCGCCGCTCCTCCGCCCCGATCTCTCGATACTCCTCCGCCCCGATCTCTCGATACTCCTCCGCCCCGATCTCTCGATACTCCTCCGCCAAGATCTCTCGATACTCCTCCGCCCTGATCTCTCGATACTCCTCCGCCCCGATCTCTCGATACTCCTCCGCCCCGATCTCTCGATACTCCTCCGCCCCGATCTCTCGATACTCCTCCGCACCGATCTCTCGATACTCCTCCCCACCCGATCTCTCGCCGCTCCTCCGCCCCGATCTCTCGATACTCCTCCGCCCCGATCTCTCGATACTCCTCCGCCCCGATCTCTCGATACTCCTCCGCCCCGATCTCTCGATACTCCTCCGCCCCGATCTCTCGCCGCTCCTCCGCCCCGATCTCTCGATACTCCTCCGCCCCGATCTCTCGCCGCTCCTCCGCCCCGATCTCTCGATACTCCTCCGCCCCGATCTCTCGATACTCCTCCGCCCCGATCTCTCAATACTCCTCCGTCCCGATCTCTCGATACTCCTCCGCCCCGAACTCTCGAGTCTCCTCCGCCCCGATCTCTCGCCGATCCTCCGCCCCGATCTCTCGATACTCATCCGCCCCGATCTCTCGATACACCTCCGCCCCGATCTCTCGAATCACCTCCGCCCCGATCTCTCGATACTCCTCCGTCCTGATCTCTCGATACACCTCCGCCCCGATCTCTCGATACACCTCCGCCCTGATCTCTCGATCATCCTCCGCCCCGATCTCTCGATACTCCTCCGCCCCGATCTCTCGATACTCCTCCGCCCCGATCTCTCGATACTCCTCCGCCCCGATCTCTCGATACTCCTCCGCCCCGATCTCTCGATACTCCTCCGCCCCGATCTCTTGCCGCTCCTCCGCCCCGATCTCTCGATACTCCTCCGCCCCGATCTCTCGATACTCCTCCGCAGGATCTCTCGATACTCCTCCGCCCCGATCTCTCGATACTCCTCCGCCCCGATCTCTCGATACTCCTCCGCCCCGATCTCTCGCCGCTCCACCGCCCCGATCTCTCACCGCTCCTCCGCCCCGATCTCTCGATACTCCTCCGCCCCGATCTCTCGATACTCCTCCGCCCCGATCTCTCGATTCTCCTCCGCCCCGATCTCTCGCCGCTCCTCCGCCCCGATCTCTCGATACTCCTCCGCCCCGATCTCTCGATACACCTCCGCCCCGATCTCTCGATACTCCTCCGCCCCGATCTCTCGATACTCCTCCGCCCCGATCTCTCAATACTCCTCCGCCCCGATCTCCCGCCGCTCCACCGCCCCGATCTCTCGCCGCTCCTCCGCCCCGATCACTCGATACTCCTCCGCCCCGATCTCTCGATACTCCTCCGCCCCGATCTCTCGCCGCTCCTCCGCCCCGATCTCTCGATACTCCTCCGCCCTGATCTCTCGATACTCCTCCGCCCTGATCTCTCGCCGCTCCTCCGCCCCGATCTCTCGATACTCCTCCGCCCCGATCTCTCGATACTCCTCCGCCCCGATCTCTCGATACTCCTCCGCCAAGATCTCTCGATACTCCTCCGCCCTGATCTCTCGATACTCCTCCGCCCCGATCTCTCGATACTCCTCCGCCCTGATCTCTCGCCGCTCCTCCGCCCTGATCTCTCGCCGCTCCTCCGCCCCGATCTCTTGATACTCCTCCACCCCGATCTCTCGATACTCCTCCACCCCGATCTCTCGATACTCCTCCGCCCTGATCTCTCGCCGCTCCTCCGCCCCGATCTCTCGATACTCCTCCGCCCCGATCTCTCGATACTCCTCCGCACCGATCTCTCGATACTCCTCCGCCCTGATCTCTCGCCGCTCCTCCGCCCCGATCTCTCGATACTCCTCCGCACCGATCTCTCGATACTCCTCCGCCACGATCTCTCGATACTCCTCCGCCCTGATCTCTCGCCGCTCCTCCGCCCGATCTCTCGCCGCTCCTCCGCCCCGATCTCTCGGTACTCCTCCACCCCGATCTCTCGATACTCCTCCGCCCCGATCTCTCGACACTCCTCCGCCCCGATCTCTCGATACTCCTCCGCCCCGATCTCTCGATACTCCTCCGCTCTGATCTCTCGATACTCCACCGCCACGATCTTTCACCGCTCCTCCGCCCCGATCTCTCGCCGCTCCTCCGCCCCGATCTCTCGATACTCCTCCGCCCCGATCTCTCGATACTCCTCCGCCCCGATCTCTCGATACTCCTCCGCCCCGATCTCTCGATACTCCTCCGCCCCGATCTCTCGATACTCCTCCGCCCCCGATCTCTCGCCGCTCCTCCGCCCCGATCTCTCGATACTCCTCCGCCCCGATATCTCGATACTCCTCTGCCCCGATCTCTCGATACACCTCCGCCCCGATCTCTCGATACTCCGCCACCCCGATCTCTCGATACTCCTCCGCCCCGATCTCTCGATACTCCTCCGCCCCGATCTCTCGATACTCCTCCGCCCCGATATCTCGATACTCCGCCGCCCCGATCTCTCGATACTCCTCCGCCCCGATCTCTCGATACTCCTCCGCCCCGATCTCTCGATACTCCTCCGCCCCGATCTCTCGATACTCCTCCGCCCTGATCTCTCGCCGCTCCTCCGCCCCGATCTCTCGATACTCCTCCGCCCCGAACTCTCGATACTCCTCCGCCCCGATCTCTCGCCGCTCCTCCGCCCGGATCTCTCGATACTCCTCCGCCCCGATCTCTCGATACTCCTCCGCCCCGATCTCTCGATACTCCTCCGCCCCGAACTCTCGATACTCCTCTGCCCTGATCTCTCGCCACTCCTCCGCCCCGATCTCTCGATACTACTCCGCCCCGATCTCTCGATACTCCTCCGCCATGATCTATCGATACTCCTCCGCCCCCGATCTCTCGCCACTCCTCCGCCAAGATCTCTCGCAGCTCCTCCGCCCCGATCTCTCGCCGCTCCTCCGGCCCGATCTCTCGCCACTCCTCCGCCCCGATCTCTCGATACTCCTCCGCCCTGATCTCTCGATACTCCTCCGCCCCGATCTCTCGCCGCTCCTCCGCCTGATCTCTCGCCGCTCCTCCGCCCCGATCTCTCGATACTCCTCCGCCCCGATCTCTCGATACTCCTCCGCCCCGATCTCTCGATACTCCTCCGTCCCGATCTTTCGATACTCCTCCGCCCCGATCTCTCGCCGCTCCTCCGCCCTGATCTCTCGATAATCCTCCACCCCGATCTCTCGATACTCCTCCGCCCTGATCTCTCGCCGCTCCTCCGCCCTGATCTCTCGATACTCCTCCGCCCCGATCTCTCACCGCTCCTCCGCCCCGATCTCTCGATACTCCTCCGCCCCGATCTCTCGATACTCCTCCGCCCCGATCTCTCCATACTCCTCCGCCCCGATCTCTCGATACTCCTCCGCCCCGATCTCTCGCCGCTCCTCCGCCCCGATCTCTCGCCGCTCCTCCGCCCCGATCTCTCAATACTCCTCCGCCACGATCTCTCGATACTCCTCCGTCCCGATCTCTCGATATTCCTCCGCCCCGATCTCTCGATATTCCTCCGCCCCGATCTCTCGCCGCTCCTCCGCCCCGATCTCTCGATACTCCTCCGCTCCGATCTCTCGATACACCTCCGCCCCGATCTCTCGATACTCCTCCGCCCCGATCTCTCGATACTCCTCCGTCCCGATCTCTCGCCGCTCCTCCGCCCCGATCTCTCGATACTCCTCCGCCCCGATCTCTCAATACTCCTCCGCCACGATCTCTCGATACTCCTCCGCCCCGATCTCTCGATACTCCTCCGCCCCGATCTCTCGCCGCTCCTCCGCCCCGATCTCTCGCCGCTCCTCCGCCCCGATCTCTCGATACTCCTCCTCCCCGATCTCTCGCCGCTCCTCCGCCCCAATCTCTCGCCGATCCTCCGCCTCGATCTCTCGATACTCCTCCGCCCCGATCTCTCGATACTCCTCCGCCCCGATCTCTCGATACTCCTCCGCCCCGATCTCTCGCCGCTCCTCCGCCCCGATCTCTCGATACTCCTCCGCCCCGATCTCTCGCCGCTCCTCCGCCCCGATCTCTCGATACTCCTCCGCCCCGATCTCTCGATACTCCTCCGCCCCGATCTCTCGATACTCCTCCGTCCCGATCTCTCGATACTCCTCCGCCCCGAACTCTCGAGTCTCCTCCGCCCCGATCTCTCGCCGATCCTCCGCCCCGATCTCTCGATACTCATCCGCCCCGATCTCTCGATACACCTCCGCCCCGATCTCTCGAATCACCTCCGCCCCGATCTCTCGATACTCCTCCGCCCCGATCTCTCGATACTCCTCCGCCCCGATCTCTCGATACTCCTCCGCCCCGATCTCTCGATACACCTCCGCCCCGATCTCTCGATTCACCTCCGCCCCGATCTCTCGATCATCCTCCGCCCCGATCTCTCGATACTCCTCCGCCCCGATCTCTCGAAACTCCTCCGCCCCGATCTCTCGATACTCCTCCGCCCCGATCTCTCGATACTCCTCCGCCCCGATCTCTCGCCGCTCCTCCGCCCTGATCTCTCGATACTCCTCCGCCCCGATCTCTCGATACTCCTCCGGCCCCGATCTCTCGCCGCTCCTCCGCCCCGATCTCTCGCCGCTCCTCCGCCCCGATCTCTCGATTCACCTCCGCCCCGATCTCTCGATACTCCTCCGCCCCGATCTCTCGATACTCCTATGCCCCGATATCTCCATACTCCTCCGCCCCGATCTCTCGATACTCCTCCGCCCCGATCTCTCGATACTCCTCTGCCCCGATATCTCCATACTCCTCCGCCCCGATCTCTCGATACACCTCCGCCCCGATCTCTCGATACTCCTCCGTCCTGATCTCTCGATACTCCTCCGCCCCGATCTCTCGATACTCCTCCGCCCCGATATCTCCATACTCCTCCGCCCCGATCTCTCGATACACCTCCGCCCCGATCTCTCGATACTCCTCCGCCCCGATCTCTCGATACTCCTCCGCCCCGATCTCTCGATACTCCTCCGCCCCGATTTCTCGCCGCTCCTCCGCCCCGATCTCTCGATACTCCTCCGCCCTGATCTCTCGATACTCCTCCGCCCTGATCTCTCGCCGCTCCTCCGCCCCGATCTCTCGATACTCCTCCGCCCCGATCTCTCGATACTCCTCCGCCCCGATCTCTCGATACTCCTCCGCCAAGATCTCTCGATACTCCTCCGCCCTGATCTCTCGATACTCCTCCGCCCCGATCTCTCGATACTCCTCCGCCCCGATCTCTCGATACTCCTCCGCCCCGATCTCTCGATACTCCTCCGCACCGATCTCTCGATACTCCTCCGCCCCGATCTCTCACCGCTCCTCCGCCCCGATCTCTCGATACTCCTCCGCCCCGATCTATCGATACTCCTCCGCCCCGATCTCTCGCCGATCCTCCGCCTCGATCTCTCGATACTCCTCCGCCCCGATCTCTCGATACTCCTCCGCCCCGATCTCTCGATACTCCTCCGCCCCGATCTCTCGCCGCTCCTCCGCCCCGATCTCTCGATACTCCTCCGCCCCGATCTCTCGCCGCTCCTCCGCCCCGATCTCTCGATACTCCTCCGCCCCGATCTCTCGATACTCCTCCGCCCCGATCTCTCGATACTCCTCCGTCCCGATCTCTCGATACTCCTCCGCCCCGATCTCTCGATACTCCTCCGCCCCGATCTCTCGCCGCTCCTCCGCCCCGATCTCTCAATACTCCTCCGCCACGATCTCTCGATACTCCTCCGCCCCGATCTCTCGATACTCCTCCGCCCCGATCTCTCGCCGCTCCTCCACCCCGATCTCTCAATACTCCTCCGCCACGATCTCTCGATACGCCTCCGCCCCGATCTCTCGATACTCCTCCGTCCCGATCTCTCGCCGCTCCTCCGCCCCGATCTCTCGATACTCCTCTGCCCCGATCTCTCAATACTCCTCCGCCACGATCTCTCGATACTCCTCCGCCCCGATCTCTCGATACTCCTCCGCCCCGATCTCTCGATACTCCTCCGCCCCGATCTCTCGCCGCTCCTCCGCCCCGATCTCTCGCCGCTCCTCCGCCCCGATCTCTCGATACTCCTCCGCCCCGATCTCTCGCCGCTCCTCCGCCCCGATCTCTCGATACTCCTCCGCCCCGATCTCTCGATACTCCTCCGCCCCGATCTCTCGATACTCCTCCGCCCCGATCTCTCGATACTCCTCCGCCCCGATCTCTCGATACTCCTCCGCCCCGATCTCTCGATACTCCTCCGCCCCGATCTCTCGATTCACCTCCGCCCCGATCTCTCGATACTCCTCCGCCCCGATCTCTCGATACTCCTCCGCCCCGATCTCTCGATACTCCTGCGCCCCGATCTCTCGCCGCTCCTCCGCCCCGATCTCTCGATACTCCTCCGCTCCGATCTCTCGATACACCTCCGCCCCGATCTCTCGATACTCCTCCGCCCCGATCTCTCGATACTCCTCCGCCCCGATCTCTCGATACTCCTCCGCCCCGATCTCTCGCCGCTCCTCCGCCGCGATCTCTCAATACTCCTCCGCCACGATCTCTCGATACTCCTCCGCCCCGATCTCTCGATACTCCTCCGCCCCGATCTCTCGCCGCTCCTCCGCCCCGATCTCTCAATACTCCTCCGCCACGATCTCTCGATACTCCTCCGCCCCGATCTCTCGATACTCCTCCGTCCCGATCTCTCGCCGCTCCTCCGCCCCGATCTCTCGATACTCCTCCGCCCCGATCTCTCAATACTCCTCCGCCACGATCTCTCGATACTCCTCCGCCCCGATCTCTCGATACTCCTCCGCCCCGATCTCTCGCCGCTCCTCCGCCCCGATCTCTCGCCGCTCCTCCGCCCCGATCTCTCGATACTCCTCCGCCCCGATCTCTCGCCACTCCTCCGCCCCGATCTCTCGCCGCTCCTCCGCCCCTCCGCCCCGATCTCTCGATTCTCCTCCGCCCCGATCTCTCGCCGCTCCTCCGCCCCGATCTCTCGATACTCCTCCGCCCCGATCTCTCGATACTCCTCCGCCCCGATCTCTCGATACTCCTCCGCCCCGATCTCTCGATACTCCTCCGCCCCGATCTCTCGATTCACCTCCGCCCCGATCTCTCGATACTCCTCCGCCCCGATCTCTCGATACTCCTCCGCCCCGATCTCTCGATACTCCTCCGCCCCGATCTCTCGATACTCCTCCGCCCCGATCTCTCGATACTCCTCCGCCCCGATCTCTCGATACTCCTCCGCCCCGATCTCTCGATACTCCTCCGCCCCGATCTCTCGATACTCCTCCGCCCCGATCTCTCGATACTCCTCCGCCACGATCTCTCGATACTCCTCCGCCCCGATCTCTCGATACTCCTCCGCCCCGATCTCTCGCCGCTCCTCCGCCCCTCCGCCCCGATCTCTCGATTCTCCTCCGCCCCGATCTTTCACCGCTCCTTCGCCCCGATCTCTCGCCGCTCCACCGCCCCGATCTCTCGATACTCCTCCGCCCCGATCTCTTGCCGCTCCTCCGCCCCGATCTCTCGATACTCCTCCGCCCCGATCTCTCGATACTCCTCCGCAGGATCTCTCGATACTCCTCCGCCCCGATCTCTCGATACTCCTCCGCCCCGATCTCTCGATACTCCTCCGCCCCGATCTCTCGCCGCTCCACCGCCCCGATCTCTCACCGCTCCTCCGCCCCGATCTCTCGATACTCCTCCGCCCCGATCTCTCGATACTCCTCCGCCCCGATCTCTCGATACTCCTCCGCCCCGATCTATCGATACTCCTCCGCCCCGATCTCTCGCCGATCCTCCGCCTCGATCTCTCGATACTCCTCCGCCCCGATCTCTCGATACTCCTCCGCCCCGATCTCTCGATACTCCTCCGCCCCGATCTCTCGATACTCCTCCGCCCCGATCTCTCGATACTCCTCCGCCCCGATCTCTCGCCGCTCCTCCGCCCCGATCTCTCGATACTCCTCCGCCCCGATCTCTCGCCGCTCCTCCGCCCCGATCTCTCGATACTCCTCCGCCCCGATCTCTCGATACTCCTCCGCCCCGATCTCTCGATACTCCTCCGTCCCGATCTCTCGATACTCCTCCGCCCCGAACTCTCGAGTCTCCTCCGCCCCGATCTCTCGCCGATCCTCCGCCCCGATCTCTCGATACTCATCCGCCCCGATCTCTCGATACACCTCCGCCCCGATCTCTCGAATCACCTCCGCCCCGATCTCTCGATACTCCTCCGCCCCGATCTCTCGATACTCCTCCGCCCCGATCTCTCGATACTCCTCCGCCCCGATCTCTCGATACACCTCCGCCCCGATCTCTCGATTCACCTCCGCCCCGATCTCTCGATCATCCTCCGCCCCGATCTCTCGATACTCCTCCGCCCCGATCTCTCGAAACTCCTCCGCCCCGATCTCTCGATACTCCTCCGCCCCGATCTCTCGATACTCCTCCGCCCCGATCTCTCGCCGCTCCTCCTCCCCGATCTCTCGATACTCCTCCGCCACGATCTCTCGATACTCCTCCGCCCCGATCTCTCGATACTCCTCCGTCCCGATCTCTCGCCGCTCCTCCGCCCCGATCTCTCGATACTCCTCCGCCCCGATCTCTCAATACTCCTCCGCCACGATCTCTCGATACTCCTCCGCCCCGATCTCTCGATACTCCTCCGCCCCGATCTCTCGCCGCTCCTCCGCCCCGATCTCTCGCCGCTCCTCCGCCCCGATCTCTCGATACTCCTCCGCCCCGATCTCTCGCCGCTCCTCCGCCCCGATCTCTCGATACTCCTCCGCCCCGATCTCTCGCCACTCCTCCGCCCCGATCTCTCGCCGCTCCTCCGCCCCTCCGCCCCGATCTCTCGATTCTCCTCCGCCCCGATCTCTCGCCGCTCCTCCGCCCCGATCTCTCGATACTCCTCCGCCCCGATCTCTCGATACTCCTCCGCCCCGATCTCTCGATACTCCTCCGCCCCGATCTCTCGATACTCCTCCGCCCCGATCTCTCGATTCACCTCCGCCCCGATCTCTCGATACTCCTCCGCCCCGATCTCTCGATTCACCTCCGCCCCGATCTCTCGATACTCCTCCGCCCCGATCTCTCGATACTCCTCCGCCCCGATCTCTCGATACTCCTCCGCCCCGATCTCTCGATACTCCTCCGCCCCGATCTCTCGATACTCCTCCGCCCCGATCTCTCGATACTCCTCCGCCCCGATCTCTCGATACTCCTCCGCCCCGATCTCTCGATACTCCTCCGCCCCGATCTCTCGATACACCTCCGCCCCGAAATCTCGATTCACCTCCGCCCCGATCTCTCGATACTCCTCCGCCCCGATCTCTCGATACTCCTCCGCCCCGATCTCTCGATACTCCTCCGCCCCGATCTCTCGATACTCCTCCGCCCCGATCTCTCGATTCACCTCCGCCCCGATCTCTCGATACTCCTCCGCCCCGATCTCTCGATACTCCTCCGCCCCGATCTCTCGATACTCCTCCGCCCCGATCTCTCGCCGCTCCTCCGCCCCGATCTCTCGCCGCTCCTCCGCCACGATCTCTCGATACTTCTCCGCCCCGATCTTTCACCGCTCCTCCGCCCCGATCTCTCGATACTCCTCCGCCCCGATCTCTCGATACTCCTTCGCCCCGATCTCTCGCCGCTCCTCCGCCCCGATCTCTCGATGCTCCTCCGCCCCGATCTCTCGATACTCCTCCGCCCCGATCTCTCGATACTCCTCCGCCCCGATCTCTCGATACACCTCCGCCCCGATCTCTCGATACTCCTCCGCCCCGATCTCTCGATACTCCTCCGCCCCGATCTCTCAATACTCCTCCGCCCCGATCTCCCGCCGCTCCACCGCCCCGATCTCTCGCCGCTCCTCCGCCCCGATCACTCGATACTCCTCCGCCCCGATCTCTCGATGCTCCTCCGCCCCGATCTCTCGCCGCTCCTCCGCCCCGATCTCTCGATACTCCTCCGCCCTGATCTCTCGATACTCCTCCGCCCTGATCTCTCGCAGCTCCTCCGCCCCGATCTCTCGATACTCCTCCGCCCCGATCTCTCGATACTCCTCCGCCCCGATCTCTCGATACTCCTCCGCCAAGATCTCTCGATACTCCTCCGCCCTGATCTCTCGATACTCCTCCGCCCCGATCTCTCGATACTCCTCCGCCCCGATCTCTCGATACTCCTCCGCCCCGATCTCTCGATACTCCTCCGCACCGATCTCTCGATACTCCTCCGCCCCGATCTCTCACCGCTCCTCCGCCCCGATCTCTCGATACTCCTCCGCCCCGATCTCTCGATACTCCTCCGCCCCGATCTCTCGATACTCCTCCGCCCCGATCTCTCGATACTCCTCCGCCCCGATCTCTCGCCGCTCCTCCGCCCCGATCTCTCGATACTCCTCCGCCCCGATCTCTCGCCGCTCCTCCGCCCCGATCTCTCGATACTCCTCCGCCCCGATCTCTCGATACTCCTCCGCCCCGATCTCTCGATACTCCTCCGTCCCGATCTCTCGATACTCCTCCGCCCCGAACTCTCGAGTCTCCTCCGCCCCGATCTCTCGCCGATCCTCCGCCCCGATCTCTCGATACTCATCCGCCCCGATCTCTCGATACACCTCCGCCCCGATCTCTCGAATCACCTCCGCCCCGATCTCTCGATACTCCTCCGCCCCGATCTCTCGATACTCCTCCGTCCTGATCTCTCGATACACCTCCGCCCCGATCTCTCGATACACCTCCGCCCTGATCTCTCGATCATCCTCCGCCCCGATCTCTCGATACACCTCCGCCCCGATCTCTCGATACTCCTCCGCCCCGATCTCTCGATACTCCTCCGCCCCGATCTCTCGATACTCCTCCGCCCCGATCTCTCGATACTCCTCCGCCCCGATCTCTTGCCGCTCCTCCGCCCCGATCTCTCGATACTCCTCCGCCCCGATCTCTCGATACTCCTCCGCAGGATCTCTCGATACTCCTCCGCCCCGATCTCTCGATACTCCTCCGCCCCGATCTCTCGATACTCCTCCGCCCCGATCTCTCGCCGCTCCACCGCCCCGATCTCTCACCGCTCCTCCGCCCCGATCTCTCGATACTCCTCCGCCCCGATCTCACGATACTCCTCCGCCCCGATCTCTCGATACTCCTCCGCCCCGATCTCTCGCCGCTCCTCCGCCCCGATCTCTCGATACTCCTCCGCCCCGATCTCTCGCCGCTCCTCCGCCCCGATCTCTCGATACTCCTCCGCAGGATCTCTCGATACTCCTCCGCCCCGATCTCTCGATACTCCTCCGCCCCGATCTCTCGATACTCCTCCGCTCCGATCTCTCGATACTCCTCCGCCCCGATCTCTCGCCGCTCCTCCGCCCCGATCTCTCGATACTCCTCCGCCCCGATCTCTCGCCGCTCCTCCGCCCCGATCTCTCGATACTCCTCCGCTCCGATCTCTCGATACTCCTCCGCCACGATCTCTCGATACTCCTCCGCCCCGATCTCTCGCCGCTCCTCCGCCCCGATCTCTCGATACTCCTCCGCCCCGATCTCTCGCCGCTCCTCCGCCCCGATCTCTCGATACTCCTCCGCTCCGATCTCTCGATACTCCTCCGCCACGATCTCTCGATACTCCTCCGCCCTGATCTCTCGCCGCTCCTCCGCCCGATCTCTCGCCGCTCCTCCGCCCCGATCTCTCGATACTCCTCCGCCCCGATCTCTCGCCGATCCTCCACCCCGATCTCTCGCCGATCCTCCGCCCCGATCTCTCGCCGCTCCTCCGCCCCGATCTCTCGATACTCCTCCGCCCCGATCTCTCGATACTCCTCCGCCCCGATCTCTCGATACTCCTCCGCCCCGATCTCTCGATACTCCTCCGCCCCGATCTCTCGATACTCCTCCGCCCCGATCTCTCGCCGCTCCTCCGCCCCGATCTCTCGATACTCCTCCGCCCCGATCTCTCGATACTCCTCCGCCCCGATCTCTCGATACTCCTCCGCCCCGATCTATCGATACTCCTCCGCCCCGATCTCTCGATACTCCTCCGCCCTGATCTCTCGATACTCCTCCGCCCCGATCTCTCACCGCTCCTCGGCCCCGATCTCTCGCCGCTCCTCCGCCCCGATCTCTCGATACTCCTCCGCCCCGATCTCTCGATACTCCTCCGCCCCGATCTCTCGCCGATCCTCCGCCCCGATCTCTCGATACTCCTCCGCCCCGATCTCTCGATACTCCTCCGCCCCGATCTCTCGATACTCCTTCGCCCCGATCTCTCGATACTCCTCCTCCCCGATCTCTCGATACTCCTCCGCCCCGATCTCTCGATACTCCTCCGCCCCGATCTCTCGATACTCCTCCGCCCCGATCTCTCGATACTCCTCCGCCCCGATCTCTCGATACTCCTCCGCCCCGATCTCTCGATACTCCTCCGCCCCGATCTCTCGATACTCCTCCGCCCCGATCTCTCGATACTCCTCCGCTCCGATCTCTCGATACTCCTCCGCCCCGATCTCTCGATACTCCTCCGCCCCGATCTCTCGCCGCTCCTCCGCCCCGATCTCTCGCCGCTCATCCGCCCCGATCTCTCGATACTCCTCCGCACCGATCTCTCGATACTCCTCCGCCCTGATCTCTCGCCGCTCCTCCGCCCCGATCTCTCGATACTCCTCCGCCCCGATCTCTCGATACTCCTCCGCCCTGATCTCTCGATACTCCTCCGCCCTGATCTCTCGCCGCTCCTCCGCCCCGATCTCTCGATACTCCTCCGCCCTGATCTCTCGATACTCCTCCGCCCTGATCTCTCGCCGCTCCTCCGCCCCGATCTCTCGATACTCCTCCGCCCCGATCTCTCGATACTCCTCCGCCCTGATCTCTCGATACTCCTCCGCCCTGATCTCTCGCCGCTACTCCGCCCCGATCTCTCGATACACCTCCGCCCCGATCTCTCGATTCACCTCCGCCCCGATCTCTCGATACTCCTCCGCACCGATCTCTCGATACTCTTCCGCCCCGATCTCTCGATACTCCTCCGCCCCAATCTCTCGATTCACCTCCGCCCCGATCTCTCGATACTCCTCCGCCCCGATCTCTCGATTCACCTCCGACCCGATCTCTCGATACTCCTCCGCCCCGATCTCTCGATACTCCTCCGCCCCGATCTCTCGATACTCCTCCGCCCCGATCTTTCGATACTCCTCCGCCCCGATCTCTCGATACTCCTCCGCCCCGATCTCTCGATACTCCTCCGCCCCGATCTCTCGATACTCCTCCGCCCCGATCTCTCGATACACCTCCGCCCCGATCTCTCGATTCACCTCCGCCCCGGTCTCTCGATACTCCTCTGCCCCGATCTCTCGATACTCCTCCGCCCCGATCTCTTGATACTCCTCCGCCCCGATCTCTCGATTCACCTCCGCCCCGATCTCTCGATACTCCTCCGCCCCGATCTCTCGATTCACCTCCGCCCCGATCTCTCGATACTCCTCTGCCCCGATCTCTCGATACTCCTCCGCCCCGATCTCTCGATACTCCTCCGCCCCGATCTCTCGATACTCCTCCGCAGGATCTCTCGATACTCCTCCGCCCCGATCTCTCGATACTTCTCCGCCCCGATCTCTCGCCGCTCCTCCGCCCCGATCTCTCGATACTCCTCCGCCCCGATCTCTCGCCGCTCCTCCGCCCCGATCTCTCGATACTCCTCCGCAGGATCTCTCGATACTCCTCCGCCCCGATCTCTCGATACTCCTCCGCCCCGATCTCTCGATCCTCCTCCGCCCCGATCTCTCGATACTCCTCCGCCCCGATCTCTCGATACTCCTCCGCCCCGATCTCTCGCCGCTCCTCCGCCCCGATCTCTCGATACTCCTCCGCCCCGATCTCTCGCCGCTCCGCCGCCCCGATCTCTCGATACTCCTCCGCTCCGATCTCTCGATACTCCTCCGCCCCGATCTCTCGCCGCTCCTCCGCCCCGATCTCTCGATACTCCTCCGCCCCGATCTCTCGCCGCTCCTCCGCCCCGATCTCTCGATACTCCTCCGCTCCGATCTCTCGATACTCCTCCGCCACGATCTCTCGATACTCCTCCGCCCTGATCTCTCGCCGCTCCTCCGCCCCGATCTCTCGATACTCCTCCGCCCCGATCTCTCGATACTCCTCCGCCCCGATCTCTCGATACTCCTCCGCCCCGATCTCTCGATACTGCTCCGCCCCGATCTCTCGATACTCCTCCGCCCCGATCTCTCGATACAGCTCCGCCCCGATCTCTCGCCGATCCTCCGCCCCGATCTCTCGATACTCCTCCGCTCCTATCTCTCGCCGCTCCTCCGCCCCGATCTCTCGATACTCCTCCGCCCCGATCTCTCGATACTCCTCCGCCCCGATCTCTCGCCGCTCCTCCGCCCCGATCTCTCGATACTCCTCCGCCCCGATCTCTCGATACACCTCCGCCCCGATCTCTCGATACTCCTCCGCCACGATCTCTCGATAGTCCTCCGCCCCGATCTCTCGATACTCCTCCGCCCCGATCTCTCGATACTCCTCCGCCCCGATCTCTCGATACTCCTCCGCAGGATCTCTCGATACTCCTCCGCCCCGATCTCTCGATACTCCTCCGCCCCGATCTCTCGATACTCCTCCGCCCCGATCTCTCGATACTCCTCCGCCCCGATCTCTCGATACTCCTCCGCCCCGATCTCTCGATACTCCTCCGCTCCGATCTCTCGATACTCCTCCGCCCCGATCTCTCGCCGATCCTCCGCCCCGATCTCTCGATACTCCTCCGCCCCGATCTCTCGATCCTCCTCCGCGCCGATCTCTCGATACTCCTCCGCCCCGATCTCTCGCCGCTCCTCCGCCCCGATCTCTCGATGCTCCTCCGCCCCGATCTCTCGATACACCTCCGCCCCGATCTCTCGATACTCCTCCGCCACGATCTCTCGATAGTCCTCCGCCCCGATCTCTCTATACTCCTCCGCCACGATCTCTCGATACTCCTCCGCCCCGATCTCTCGATACTCCTCCGCCCCGATCTCTCGATACTCCTCCGTCCCGATCTCTCGCCGCTCCTCCGCCCCGATCTCTCGATACTCCTCCGCCCCGATCTCTCGATACTTCTCCGCCCCGATCTCTCGCCGCTCCTCCGCCCCGATCTCTCGATACTCCTCCGCCCCGATCTCTCGCCGCTCCTCCGCCCCGATCTCTCGATACTCCTCCGCAGGATCTCTCGATACTCCTCCGCCCCGATCTCTCGATACTCCTCCGCCCCGATCTCTCGATCCTCCTCCGCCCCGATCTCTCGATACTCCTCCGCCCCGATCTCTCGATACTCCTCCGCCCCGATCTCTCGCCGCTCCTCCGCCCCGATCTCTCGATACTCCTCCGCCCCGATCTCTCGCCGCTCCGCCGCCCCGATCTCTCGATACTCCTCCGCTCCGATCTCTCGATACTCCTCCGCCCCGATCTCTCGCCGCTCCTCCGCCCCGATCTCTCGATACTCCTCCGCCCCGATCTCTCGCCGCTCCTCCGCCCCGATCTCTCGATACTCCTCCGCTCCGATCTCTCGATACTCCTCCGCCACGATCTCTCGATACTCCTCCGCCCTGATCTCTCGCCGCTCCTCCGCCCCGATCTCTCGATACTCCTCCGCCCCGATCTCTCGATACTCCTCCGCCCCGATCTCTCGATACTCCTCCGCCCCGATCTCTCGATACTGCTCCGCCCCGATCTCTCGATACTCCTCCGCCCCGATCTCTCGATACAGCTCCGCCCCGATCTCTCGCCGATCCTCCGCCCCGATCTCTCGATACTCCTCCGCTCCTATCTCTCGCCGCTCCTCCGCCCCGATCTCTCGATACTCCTCCGCCCCGATCTCTCGATACTCCTCCGCCCCGATCTCTCGCCGCTCCTCCGCCCCGATCTCTCGATACTCCTCCGCCCCGATCTCTCGATACACCTCCGCCCCGATCTCTCGATACTCCTCCGCCACGATCTCTCGATAGTCCTCCGCCCCGATCTCTCGATACTCCTCCGCCCCGATCCCTCGATACTCCTCCGCCCCGATCTCTCGATACTCCTCCGCAGGATCTCTCGATACTCCTCCGCCCCGATCTCTCGATACTCCTCCGCCCCGATCTCTCGATACTCCTCCGCCCCGATCTCTCGATACTCCTCCGCCCCGATCTCTCGATACTCCTCCGCCCCGATCTCTCGATACTCCTCCGCTCCGATCTCTCGATACTCCTCCGCCCCGATCTCTCGCCGATCCTCCGCCCCGATCTCTCGATACTCCTCCGCCCCGATCTCTCGATCCTCCTCCGCGCCGATCTCTCGATACTCCTCCGCCCCGATCTCTCGCCGCTCCTCCGCCCCGATCTCTCGATGCTCCTCCGCCCCGATCTCTCGATACACCTCCGCCCCGATCTCTCGATACTCCTCCGCCACGATCTCTCGATAGTCCTCCGCCCCGATCTCTCTATACTCCTCCGCCACGATCTCTCGATACTCCTCCGCCCCGATCTCTCGATACTCCTCCGCCCCGATCTCTCGATACTCCTCCGTCCCGATCTCTCGCCGCTCCTCCGCCCCGATCTCTCGATACTCCTCCGCCCTGATCTCTCGATACTCCTCCGCCACGATCTCTCGATACTCCTCCGCCCTGATCTCTCGATACTCCTCCGCCCCGATCTCTCGCCGCTCCTCCGCCCCGATCTCTCGCCGCTCCTCCGCCCCGATCTCTCGATACTCCTCCGCCCCGATCTCTCGCCGCTCCTCCGCCCCGATCTCTCGCCGCTCCTCCGCCCCGATCTCTCGCCGCTCCTCCGCCCCGATCTCTCGATACTCCTCCGCACCGATCTCTCGATACTCCTACACCCTGATCTCTCGCCGCTCCTCCGCCCCGATCTCTCGATACTCCTCCACCCCGATCTCTCGATACTCCTCCGCCCCGATCTCTCGATACTCCTCCGCCCTGATCTCTCGATACTCCTCCGCCCTGATCTCTCGCCGCTCCTCCGCCCCGATCTCTCGATACTCCTCCGCCCCGATCTCTCGCCGCTCCTCCGCCCCGATCTCTCGATACTCCTCCGCCCCGATCTCTCGATACTCCTCCGTCCTGATCTCTCGATACTCCTCCGTCCTGATCTCTCGATACTCCTCCGCCCCGATCTCTCGATACACCTCCGCCCCGATCTCTCGATTCACCTCCGCCCCGATCTCTCGATCATCCTCCGCCCCGATCTCTCGATACTCCTCCGCCCCAATCTCTCGAAACTCCTCCGCCCCGATCTCTCGATACTCCTCCGCCCCGATCTCTCGATACTCCTCCGCCCCGATCTCTCGCCGCTCCTCCGCCCCGATCTCTCGATACTCCTCCGCCCCGATCTCTCGATACTCCTCCGGCCCCGATCTCTCGCCGCTCCTCCGCCCCGATCTCTCGCCGCTCCTCCGCCCCGATCTCTCGATTCACCTCCGCCCCGATCTCTCGATACTCCTCCGCCCTGATCTCTCGATACTCCTCCGCCCTGATCTCTCGCCGCTACTCCGCCCCGATCTCTCGATACACCTCCGCCCCGATCTCTCGATTCACCTCCGCCCCGATCTCTCGATACTCCTCCGCACCGATCTCTCGATACTCCTCCGCCCCGATCTCTCGATACTCCTCCGCCCCGAACTCTCGATTCACCTCCGCCCCGATCTCTCGATACTCCTCCGCCCCGATCTCTCGATTCACCTCCGACCCGATCTCTCGATACTCCTCCGCCCCGATCTCTCTATACTCCTCCGCCACGATCTCTCGATACTCCTCCGCCCCGATCTCTCGATACTCCTCCGCCCCGATCTCTCGCCGCTCCTCCGCCCCGATCTCTCGCCGCTCCTCCGCCCCGATCTCTCGATACTCCTCCGCCCTGATCTCTCGATACTCCTCCGCCCTGATCTCTCGCAGCTCCTCCGCCCCGATCTCTCGATACTCCTCCGCCCCGATCTCTCGATACTCCTCCGCCCCGATCTCTCGATACTCCTCCGCCAAGATCTCTCGATACTCCTCCGCCCTGATCTCTCGATACTCCTCCGCCCCGATCTCTCGATACTCCTCCGCACCGATCTCTCGATACTCCTCCGCACCGATCTCTCGATACTCCTCCGCCCCGATCTCTCACCGCTCCTCCGCCCCGATCTCTCGATACTCCTCCGCCCCGATCTCTCGATACTCCTCCGCCCCGATCTCTCGATACTCCTCCGCCCCGATCTCTCGATACTCCTCCGCCCCGATCTCTCGCCGCTCCTCCGCCCCGATCTCTCGATACTCCTCCGCCCCGATCTCTCGCCGCTCCTCCGCCCCGATCTCTCGATACTCCTCCGCCCCGATCTCTCGATACTCCTCCGCCCCGATCTCTCGATACTCCTCCGTCCCGATCTCTCGATACTCCTCCGCCCCGAACTCTCGAGTCTCCTCCGCCCCGATCTCTCGCCGATCCTCCGCCCCGATCTCTCGATACTCATCCGCCCCGATCTCTCGATACACCTCCGCCCCGATCTCTCGAATCACCTCCGCCCCGATCTCTCGATACTCCTCCGCCCCGATCTCTCGATACTCCTCCGTCCTGATCTCTCGATACACCTCCGCCCCGATCTCTCGATACACCTCCGCCCTGATCTCTCGATCATCCTCCGCCCCGATCTCTCGATACTCCTCCGCCCCGATCTCTCGATACTCCTCCGCCCCGATCTCTCGATACTCCTCCGCCCCGATCTCTCGATACTCCTCCGCCCCGATCTCTCGATACTCCTCCGCCCCGATCTCTTGCCGCTCCTCCGCCCCGATCTCTCGATACTCCTCCGCCCCGATCTCTCGATACTCCTCCGCAGGATCTCTCGATACTCCTCCGCCCCGATCTCTCGATACTCCTCCGCCCCGATCTCTCGATACTCCTCCGCCCCGATCTCTCGCCGCTCCACCGCCCCGATCTCTCGCCGCTCCTCCGCCCCGATCTCTCGATACTCCTCCGCCCCGATCTCTCGATACTCCTCCGCCCCGATCTCTCGATACTCCTCCGCCCCGATCTCTCGCCGCTCCTCCGCCCCGATCTCTCGATACTCCTCCGCCCCGATCTCTCGCCGCTCCTCCGCCCCGATCTCTCGATACTCCTCCGCAGGATCTCTCGATACTCCTCCGCCCCGATCTCTCGATACTCCTCCGCCCCGATCTCTCGATACTCCTCCGCTCCGATCTCTCGATACTCCTCCGCCCCGATCTCTCGCCGCTCCTCCGCCCCGATCTCTCGATACTCCTCCGCCCCGATCTCTCGCCGCTCCTCCGCCCCGATCTCTCGATACTCCTCCGCTCCGATCTCTCGATACTCCTCCGCCACGATCTCTCGATACTCCTCCGCCCCGATCTCTCGCCGCTCCTCCGCCCCGATCTCTCGATACTCCTCCGCCCCGATCTCTCGCCGCTCCTCCGCCCCGATCTCTCGATACTCCTCCGCTCCGATCTCTCGATACTCCTCCGCCACGATCTCTCGATACTCCTCCGCCCTGATCTCTCGCCGCTCCTCCGCCCGATCTCTCGCCGCTCCTCCGCCCCGATCTCTCGATACTCCTCCGCCCCGATCTCTCGCCGATCCTCCACCCCGATCTCTCGCCGATCCTCCGCCCCGATCTCTCGCCGCTCCTCCGCCCCGATCTCTCGATACTCCTCCGCCCCGATCTCTCGATACTCCTCCGCCCCGATCTCTCGATACTCCTCCGCCCCGATCTCTCGATACTCCTCCGCCCCGATCTCTCGATACTCCTCCGCCCCGATCTCTCGCCGCTCCTCCGCCCCGATCTCTCGATACTCCTCCGCCCCGATCTCTCGATACTCCTCCGCCCCGATCTCTCGATACTCCTCCGCCCCGATCTATCGATACTCCTCCGCCCCGATCTCTCGATACTCCTCCGCCCTGATCTCTCGATACTCCTCCGCCCCGATCTCTCACCGCTCCTCGGCCCCGATCTCTCGCCGCTCCTCCGCCCCGATCTCTCGATACTCCTCCGCCCCGATCTCTCGATACTCCTCCGCCCCGATCTCTCGCCGATCCTCCGCCCCGATCTCTCGATACTCCTCCGCCCCGATCTCTCGATACTCCTCCGCCCCGATCTCTCGATACTCCTTCGCCCCGATCTCTCGATACTCCTCCACCCCGATCTCTCGATACTCCTCCGCCCCGATCTCTCGATACTCCTCCGCCCCGATCTCTCGATACTCCTCCGCCCCGATCTCTCGATACTCCTCCGCCCCGATCTCTCGATACTCCTCCGCCCCGATCTCTCGATACTCCTCCGCCCCGATCTCTCGATACTCCTCCGCCCCGATCTCTCGATACTCCTCCGCTCCGATCTCTCGATACTCCTCCGCCCCGATCTCTCGATACTCCTCCGCCCCGATCTCTCGCCGCTCCTCCGCCCCGATCTCTCGCCGCTCATCCGCCCCGATCTCTCGATACTCCTCCGCACCGATCTCTCGATACTCCTCCGCCCTGATCTCTCGCCGCTCCTCCGCCCCGATCTCTCGATACTCCTCCGCCCCGATCTCTCGATACTCCTCCGCCCTGATCTCTCGATAATCCTCCGCCCTGATCTCTCGCCGCTCCTCCGCCCCGATCTCTCGATACTCCTCCGCCCTGATCTCTCGATACTCCTCCGCCCTGATCTCTCACCGCTCCTCCGCCCCGATCTCTCGATACTCCTCCGCCCCGATCTCTCGATACTCCTCCGCCCTGATCTCTCGATACTCCTCCGCCCTGATCTCTCGCCGCTACTCCGCCCCGATCTCTCGATACACCTCCGCCCCGATCTCTCGATTCACCTCCGCCCCGATCTCTCGATACTCCTCCGCACCGATCTCTCGATACTCCTCCGCCCCGATCTCTCGATACTCCTCCGCCCCAATCTCTCGATTCACCTCCGCCCCGATCTCTCGATACTCCTCCGCCCCGATCTCTCGATTCACCTCCGACCCGATCTCTCGATACTCCTCCGCCCCGATCTCTCGATACTCCTCCGCCCCGATCTCTCGATACTCCTCCGCCCCGATCTTTCGATACTCCTCCGCCCCGATCTCTCGATACTCCTCCGCCCCGATCTCTCGATACTCCTCCGCCCCGATCTCTCGATACTCCTCCGCCCCGATCTCTCGATACACCTCCGCCCCGATCTCTCGATTCACCTCCGCCCCGGTCTCTCGATACTCCTCTGCCCCGATCTCTCGATACTCCTCCGCCCCGATCTCTTGATACTCCTCCGCCCCGATCTCTCGATTCACCTCCGCCCCGATCTCTCGATACTCCTCCGCCCCGATCTCTCGATTCACCTCCGCCCCGATCTCTCGATACTCCTCCGCCCCGATCTCTCGATACTCCTCCGCCCCGATCTCTCGATACTCCTCCGCCCCGATCTCTCGATACTCCTCCGCAGGATCTCTCGATACTCCTCCGCCCCGATCTCTCGATACTTCTCCGCCCCGATCTCTCGCCGCTCCTCCGCCCCGATCTCTCGATACTCCTCCGCCCCGATCTCTCGCCGCTCCTCCGCCCCGATCTCTCGATACTCCTCCGCAGGATCTCTCGATACTCCTCCGCCCCGATCTCTCGATACTCCTCCGCCCCGATCTCTCGATCCTCCTCCGCCCATATCTCTCGATACTCCTCCGCCCCGATCTCTCAATACTCCTCCGCCCCGATCTCTCGCCGCTCCTCCGCCCCGATCTCTCGATACTCCTCCGCCCCGATCTCTCGCCGCTCCGCCGCCCCGATCTCTCGATACTCCTCCGCTCCGATCTCTCGATACTCATCCGCCCCGATCTCTCGCCGCTCCTCCGCCCCGATCTCTCGATACTCCTCCGCCCCGATCTCTCGCCGCTCCTCCGCCCCGATCTCTCGATACTCCTCCGCTCCGATCTCTCGATACTCCTCCGCCACGATCTCTCGATACTCCTCCGCCCTGATCTCTCGCCGCTCCTCCGCCCGATCTCTCGCCGCTCCTCCGCCCCGATCTCTCGATACTCCTCCGCCCCGATCTCTCGATACTGCTCCGCCCCGATCTCTCGATACTCCTCCGCCCCGATCTCTCGATACAGCTCCGCCCCGATCTCTCGCCGATCCTCCGCCCCGATCTCTCGATACTCCTCCGCTCCTATCTCTCGCCGCTCCTCCGCCCCGATCTCTCGATACTCCTCCGCCCCGATCTCTCGATACTCCTCCGCCCCGATCTCTCGATACTCCTCCGCCCCGATCTCTCGCCGCTCCTCCGCCCCGATCTCTCGATACTCCTCCGCCCCGATCTCTCGATACTCCTCCGCCCCGATCTCTCGCCGATCCTCCGCCCCGATCTCTCGATACTCCTCCGCCCCGATCTCTCGATACTCCTCCGCCCCGATCTCTCGCCGATCCTCCGCCCCGATCTCTCGATACTCCTCCGCCCCGATCTCTCGATACTCCTCCGCCCCGATCTCTCGATACTCCTCCGCCCCGATCTCTCGATACTCCTCCGCCCCGATCTCTCGATACTCCTCCGCCCCGATCTCTCGATACTCCTCCGCCCCGATCTCTCGATACTCCTCCGCTCCGATCTCTCGATACTCCTCCGCCCCGATCTCTCGCCGATCCTCCGCCCCGATCTCTCGATACTCCTCCGCCCCGATCTCTCGATCCTCCTCCGCGCCGATCTCTCGATACTCCTCCGCCCCGATCTCTCGCCGCTCCTCCGCCCCGATCTCTCGATACTCCTCCGCCCCGATCTCTCGATACACCTCCGCCCCGATCTCTCGATACTCCTCCGCCACGATCTCTCGATAGTCCTCCGCCCCGATCTCTCTATACTCCTCCGCCACGATCTCTCGATACTCCTCCGCCCCGATCTCTCGATACTCCTCCGCCCCGATCTCTCGCCGCTCCTCCGACCCGATCTCTCAATACTCCTCCGCCAAGATCTCTCGATACTCCTCCGCCCCGATCTCTCGATACTCCTCCGTCCCGATCTCTCGCCGCTCCTCCGCCCCGATCTCTCGATACTCCTCCGCCCTGATCTCTCGATACTCCTCCGCCACGATCTCTCGATACTCCTCCGCCCTGATCTCTCGATACTCCTCCGCCCCGATCTCTCGCCGCTCCTCCGCCCCGATCTCTCGCCGCTCCTCCGCCCCGATCTCTCGATACTCCTCCGCCCCGATCTCTCGCCGCTCCTCCGCCCCGATCTCTCGCCGCTCCTCCGCCCCGATCTCTCGCCGCTCCTCCGCCCCGATCTCTCGATACTCCTCCGCACCGATCTCTCGATACTCCTCCACCCTGATCTCTCGCCGCTCCTCCGCCCCGATCTCTCGATACTCCTCCACCCCGATCTCTCGATACTCCTCCACCCCGATCTCTCGCCGCTCCTCCGCCCCGATCTCTCGATACTCCTCCGCCCTGATCTCTCGATACTCCTCCGCCCTGATCTCTCGCCGCTCCTCCGCCCCGACCTCTCGATACTCCTCCGCCCCGATCTCTCGATACTCCTCCGCCCTGATCTCTCGCCGCTCCTCCGCCCCGATCTCTCGATACTCCTCCGCCCCGATCTCTCGCCGCTCCTCCGCCCCGATCTCTCGATACTCCTCCGCCCCGATCTCTCGATACTCCTCCGTCCTGATCTCTCGATACTCCTCCGTCCTGATCTCTCGATACTCCTCCGCCCCGATCTCTCGATACACCTCCGCCCCGATCTCTCGATTCACCTCCGCCCCGATCTCTCGATCATCCTCCGCCCCGATCTCTCGATACTCCTCCGCCCCAATCTCTCGAAACTCCTCCGCCCCGATCTCTCGATACTCCTCCGCCCCGATCTCTCGATACTCCTCCGCCCCGATCTCTCGCCGCTCCTCCGCCCCGATCTCTCGATACTCCTCCGCCCCGATCTCTCGATACTCCTCCGGCCCCGATCTCTCGCCGCTCCTCCGCCCCGATCTCTCGCCGCTCCTCCGCCCCGATCTCTCGATTCACCTCCGCCCCGATCTCTCGATACTCCTCCGCCCCGATCTCTCGATACTCCTATGCCCCGATATCTCCATACTCCTCCGCCCCGATCTCTCGATACACCTCCGCCCCGATCTCTCGATACTCCTCCGCCCCGATCTCTCGATAGTCCTATGCCCCGATATCTCCATACTCCTCCGCCCCGATCTCTCGATACACCTCCGGCCCCGATCTCTCGCCGCTCCTCCGCCCCGATCTCTCGCCGCTCCTCCGCCCTGATCTCTCGATACTCCTCCGCCCCGATCTCTCGATACTCCTCCGCCCCGATATCTCCATACTCCTCCGCCCCGATCTCTCGATACTCCTCCGCCCCGATCTCTCGATACTCCTCCGCCCCGATCTCTCGATACTCCTCCGCTCCGATCTCTCGATACTCCTCCGCCCCGATCTCTCGCCGATCCTCCGCCCCGATCTCTCGATACTCCTCCGCCCCGATCTCTCGATCCTCCTCCGCGCCGATCTCTCGATACTCCTCCGCCCCGATCTCTCGATACTCCTCCGCCCCGATCTCTCGATACTCCTCCGCCCCGATCTCTCGATACTCCTCCGCCCCGATCTCTCGCCGCTCCTCCGCCCCGATCTCTCGATACTCCTCCGCCCCGATCTCTCGATACTCCTCCGCCCCGATCTCTCGATACTCCTCCGCCCCGATCTATCGATACTCCTCCGCCCCGATCTCTCGATACTCCTCCGCCCTGATCTCTCGATACTCCTCCGCCCCGATCTCTCGATACTCCTCCGCCCCGATCTCTCGCCGATCCTCCGCCCCGATCTCTCGATACTCCTCCGCCCCGATCTCTCGATACTCCTATGCCCCGATCTCTCGATACTCCTCCGCTCCGATCTTTCGATACTCCTCCGCCCCGATCTCTCGCCGATCCTCCGCCCCGATCTCTCGATACTCCTCCGCCCCGATCTCTCGATACTCCTCCGCCCCGATCTCTCGCCGATCCTCCGCCCCGATCTCTCGATACTCCTCCGCCCCGATCTCTCGATACTCCTCCGCCCCGATCTCTCGATACTCCTCCGCCCCGATCTCTCGATACTCCTCCGCCCCGATCTCTCGATACTCCTCCGCCCCGATCTCTCGATACTCCTCCGCCCCGATCTCTCGATACTCCTCCGCTCCGATCTCTCGATACTCCTCCGCCCCGATCTCTCGCCGATCCTCCGCCCCGATCTCTCGATACTCCTCCGCCCCGATCTCTCGATCCTCCTCCGCGCCGATCTCTCGATACTCCTCCGCCCCGATCTCTCGCCGCTCCTCCGCCCCGATCTCTCGATACTCCTCCGCCCCGATCTCTCGATACACCTCCGCCCCGATCTCTCGATACTCCTCCGCCACGATCTCTCGATAGTCCTCCGCCCCGATCTCTCTATACTCCTCCGCCACGATCTCTCGATACTCCTCCGCCCCGATCTCTCGATACTCCTCCGCCCCGATCTCTCGCCGCTCCTCCGACCCGATCTCTCAATACTCCTCCGCCAAGATCTCTCGATACTCCTCCGCCCCGATCTCTCGATACTCCTCCGTCCCGATCTCTCGCCGCTCCTCCGCCCCGATCTCTCGATACTCCTCCGCCCTGATCTCTCGATACTCCTCCGCCACGATCTCTCGATACTCCTCCGCCCTGATCTCTCGATACTCCTCCGCCCCGATCTCTCGCCGCTCCTCCGCACCGATCTCTCGATACTCCTCCACCCTGATCTCTCGCCGCTCCTCCGCCCCGATCTCTCGATACTCCTCCACCCCGATCTCTCGATACTCCTCCGCCCCGATCTCTCGATACTCCTCCGCCCCGATCTCTCGATACTCCTCCGCCCTGATCTCTCGCCGCTCCTCCGCCCCGACCTCTCGATACTCCTCCGCCCCGATCTCTCGATACTCCTCCGCCCTGATCTCTCGCCGCTCCTCCGCCCCGATCTCTCGATACTCCTCCGCCCCGATCTCTCGCCGCTCCTCCGCCCCGATCTCTCGATACTCCTCCGCCCCGATCTCTCGATACTCCTCCGTCCTGATCTCTCGATACTCCTCCGTCCTGATCTCTCGATACTCCTCCGCCCCGATCTCTCGATACACCTCCGCCCCGATCTCTCGATTCACCTCCGCCCCGATCTCTCGATCATCCTCCGCCCCGATCTCTCGATACTCCTCCGCCCCAATCTCTCGAAACTCCTCCGCCCCGATCTCTCGATACTCCTCCGCCCCGATCTCTCGATACTCCTCCGCCCCGATCTCTCGCCGCTCCTCCGCCCCGATCTCTCGATACTCCTCCGCCCCGATCTCTCGATACTCCTCCGGCCCCGATCTCTCGCCGCTCCTCCGCCCCGATCTCTCGCCGCTCCTCCGCCCCGATCTCTCGATTCACCTCCGCCCCGATCTCTCGATACTACTCCGCCCCGATCTCTCGATACTCCTATGCCCCGATATCTCCATACTCCTCCGCCCCGATCTCTCGATACACCTCCGCCCCGATCTCTCGATACTCCTCCGTCCTGATCTCTCGATACTCCTCCGCCCCGATCTCTCGATACTCCTCCGCCCCGATATCTCCATACTCCTCCGCCCCGATCTCTCGATACTCCTCCGCCACGATCTCTCGCCGCTCCTCCGCCCCGATCTCTCGATACTCCTCCGCCCCGATCTCTCGATACTCCTCCGCCCTGATCTCTCGATACTCCTCCGCCCTGATCTCTCGCCGCTACTCCGCCCCGATCTCTCGATACACCTCCGCCCCGATCTCTCGATTCACCTCCGCCCCGATCTCTCGATACTCCTCCGCACCGATCTCTCGATACTCCTCCGCCCCGATCTCTCGATACTCCTCCGCCCCAATCTCTCGATTCACCTCCGCCCCGATCTCTCGATACTCCTCCGCCCCGATCTCTCGATTCACCTCCGACCCGATCTCTCGATACTCCTCCGCCCCGATCTCTCGATACTCCTCCGCCCCGATCTCTCGATACTCCTCCGCCCCGATCTTTCGATACTCCTCCGCCCCGATCTCTCGATACTCCTCCGCCCCGATCTCTCGATACTCCTCCGCCCCGATCTCTCGATACACCTCCGCCCCGATCTCTCGATTCACCTCCGCCCCGGTCTCTCGATACTCCTCTGCCCCGATCTCTCGATACTCCTCCGCCCCGATCTCTTGATACTCCTCCGCCCCGATCTCTCGATTCACCTCCGCCCCGATCTCTCGATACTCCTCCGCCCCGATCTCTCGATTCACCTCCGCCCCGATCTCTCGATACTCCTCCGCCCCGATCTCTCGATACTCCTCCGCCCCGATCTCTCGATACTCCTCCGCCCCGATCTCTCGATACTCCTCCGCAGGATCTCTCGATACTCCTCCGCCCCGATCTCTCGATAGTCCTCCGCCCCGATCTCTCGATACTCCTCCGCCCCGATCTCTCGATACTCCTCCGCCCCGATCTCTCGATACTCCTCCGCCCCGATCTCTCGATACTCCTCCGCTCCGATCTCTCGATACTCCTCCGCCCCGATCTCTCGCCGATCCTCCGCCCCGATCTCTCGATACTCCTCCGCCCCGATCTCTCGATCCTCCTCCGCGCCGATCTCTCGATACTCCTCCGCCCCGATCTCTCGCCGCTCCTCCGCCCCGATCTCTCGATACTCCTCCGCCCCGATCTCTCGATACACCTCCGCCCCGATCTCTCGATACTCCTCCGCCACGATCTCTCGATAGTCCTCCGCCCCGATCTCTCTATACTCCTCCGCCCCGATCTCTCGATACTCCTCCGCCCCGTTCTCTCGATACTCCTCCGCCCCGATCTCTCGATACTCCTCCGTCCCGATCTCTCGCCGCTCCTCCGCCCCGATCTCTCGATACTCCTCCGCCCTGATCTCTCGATACTCCTCCGCCACGATCTCTCGATACTCCTCCGCCCCGATCTCTCGATACTCCTCCGCCCCGATCTCTCGATACTCCTCCGCCCCGATCTCTCGATACTCCTCCGTCCCGATCTCTCGCCGCTCCTCCGCCCCGATCTCTCGATACTCCTCCGCCCTGATCTCTCGATACTCCTCCGCCACGATCTCTCGATACTCCTCCGCCCTGATCTCTCGATACTCCTCCGCCCCGATCTCTCGCCGCTCCTCCGCCCCGATCTCTCGCCGCTCCTCCGCCCCGATCTCTCGATACTCCTCCGCCCCGATCTCTCGCCGCTCCTCCGCCCCGATCTCTCGCCGCTCCTCCGCCCCGATCTCTCGCCGCTCCTCCGCCCCGATGTCTCGATACTCCTCCGCACCGATCTCTCGATACTCCTCCACCCTGATCTCTCGCCGCTCCTCCGCCCCGATCTCTCGATACTCCTCCACCCCGATCTCTCGATACTCCTCCGCCCCGATCTCTCGATACTCCTCCGCCCTGATCTCTCGATACTCCTCCGCCCTGATCTCTCGCCGCTCCTCCGCCCCGACCTCTCGATACTCCTCCGCCCCGATCTCTCGATACTCCTCCGCCCTGATCTCTCGCCGCTCCTCCGCCCCGATCTCTCGATACTCCTCCGCCCCGATCTCTCGCCGCTCCTCCGCCCCGATCTCTCGATACTCCTCCGCCCCGATCTCTCGATACTCCTCCGTCCTGATCTCTCGATACTCCTCCGTCCTGATCTCTCGATACTCCTCCGCCCCGATCTCTCGATCATCCTCCGCCCCGATCTCTCGATACTCCTCCGCCCCAATCTCTCGAAACTCCTCCGCCCCGATCTCTCGATACTCCTCCGCCCCGATCTCTCGATACTCCTCCGCCCCGATCTCTCGCCGCTCCTCCGCCCCGATCTCTCGATACTCCTCCGCCCCGATCTCTCGATACTCCTCCGGCCCCGATCTCTCGCCGCTCCTCCGCCCCGATCTCTCGCCGCTCCTCCGCCCCGATCTCTCGATTCACCTCCGCCCCGATCTCTCGATACTCCTCCGCCCTGATCTCTCGATACTCCTCCGCCCTGATCTCTCGCCGCTACTCCGCCCCGATCTCTCGATACACCTCCGCCCCGATCTCTCGATTCACCTCCGCCCCGATCTCTCGATACTCCTCCGCACCGATCTCTCGATACTCCTCCGCCCCGATCTCTCGATACTCCTCCGCCCCAATCTCTCGATTCACCTCCGCCCCGATCTCTCGATACTCCTCCGCCCCGATCTCTCGATTCACCTCCGACCCGATCTCTCGATACTCCTCCGCCCCGATCTCTCTATACTCCTCCGCCACGATCTCTCGATACTCCTCCGCCCCGATCTCTCGATACTCCTCCGCCCCGATCTCTCGCCGCTCCTCCGACCCGATCTCTCAATACTCCTCCGCCAAGATCTCTCGATACTCCTCCGCCCCGATCTCTCGATACTCCTCCGTCCCGATCTCTCGCCGCTCCTCCGCCCCGATCTCTCGATACTCCTCCGCCCTGATCTCTCGATACTCCTCCGCCACGATCTCTCGATACTCCTCCGCCCTGATCTCTCGATACTCCTCCGCCCCGATCTCTCGCCGCTCCTCCGCCCCGATCTCTCGCCGCTCCTCCGCCCCGATCTCTCGATACTCCTCCGCCCCGATCTCTCGCCGCTCCTCCGCCCCGATCTCTCGCCGCTCCTCCGCCCCGATCTCTCGCCGCTCCTCCGCCCCGATCTCTCGATACTCCTCCGCACCGATCTCTCGATACTCCTCCACCCTGATCTCTCGCCGCTCCTCCGCCCCGATCTCTCGATACTCCTCCACCCCGATCTCTCGATACTCCTCCGCCCCGATCTCTCGATACTCCTCCGCCCTGATCTCTCGATACTCCTCCGCCCTGATCTCTCGCCGCTCCTCCGCCCCGACCTCTCGATACTCCTCCGCCCCGATCTCTCGATACTCCTCCGCCCTGATCTCTCGCCGCTCCTCCGCCCCGATCTCTCGATACTCCTCCGCCCCGATCTCTCGCCGCTCCTCCGCCCCGATCTCTCGATACTCCTCCGCCCCGATCTCTCGATACTCCTCCGTCCTGATCTCTCGATACTCCTCCGTCCTGATCTCTCGATACTCCTCCGCCCCGATCTCTCGATACACCTCCGCCCCGATCTCTCGATTCACCTCCGCCCCGATCTCTCGATCATCCTCCGCCCCGATCTCTCGATACTCCTCCGCCCCAATCTCTCGAAACTCCTCCGCCCCGATCTCTCGATACTCCTCCGCCCCGATCTCTCGATACTCCTCCGCCCCGATCTCTCGATACTCCTCCGCCCCGATCTCTCGCCGCTCCTCCGCCCCGATCTCTCGATACTCCTCCGCCCCGATCTCTCGATACTCCTCCGGCCCCGATCTCTCGCCGCTCCTCCGCCCCGATCTCTCGCCGCTCCTCCGCCCCGATCTCTCGATTCACCTCCGCCCCGATCTCTCGATACTCCTCCGCCCCGATCTCTCGATACTCCTATGCCCCGATATCTCCATACTCCTCCGCCCCGATCTCTCGATACTCCTCCGCCCCGATCTCTCGATACTCCTCTGCCCCGATATCTCCATACTCCTCCGCCCCGATCTCTCGATACACCTCCGCCCCGATCTCTCGATACTCCTCCGTCCTGATCTCTCGATACTCCTCCGCCCCGATCTCTCGATACTCCTCCGCCCCGATATCTCCATACTCCTCCGCCCCGATCTCTCGATACTCCTCCGCCACGATCTCTCGCCGCTCCTCCGCCCCGATCTCTCGATACTCCTCCGCCCCGATCTCTCGATACTCCTCCGCCCCGATCTCTCGATACTCCTCCGTCCCGATCTCTCGATACTCCTCCGCCCCGATCTCTCGATACTCCTCCGCCCCGATCTCTCGATACTCCTCCGCCCCGATCTCTCGATACTCCTCCGTCCTGATCTCTCGATACTCCTCCGCCCCGATCTCTCGATATTCCTCCGCCCCGATCTCTCGATACTCCTCCGCCCCGATCTCTCGATACTCCTCCGTCCTGATCTCTCGATACTCCGCCGCCCCGATCTCTCGATACTCCTCCGCCCCGATCTCTCGCCGCTCCACCGCCCCGATCTCTCACCGCTCCTCCGCCCCGATCTCTCGATACTCCTCCGCCCCGATCTCTCGATACTCCTCCGCCCCCGATCTCTTGCCGCTCCTCCGCCCCGATCTCTCGATACTCCTCCGCCCCGATCTCTCGATACTCCTCCGCAGGATCTCTCGATACTCCTCCGCCCCGATCTCTCGGTACTCCTCCGCCCCGATCTCTCGATACTCCTCCGCCCCGATCTCTCGCCGCTCCTCCGCCCCGATCTCTCGCCGCTCCTCCGCCCCGATCTCTCAATACTCCTCCGCCACGATCTCTCGATACTCCTCCGTCCCGATCTCTCGATATTCCTCCGCCCCGATCTCTCGATACTCCTCCGCCCCGATCTCTCAATACTCCTCCGCCCCGATCTCTCGATACTCCTCCGCCCCGATCTCTCGATACTCCTCCGTCCCGATCTCTCGCCGCTCCTCCGCCCCGATCTCTCGATACTCCTCCGCCCCGATCTCTCAATACTCCTCCGCCACGATCTCTCGATACTCCTCCGCCCCGATCTCTCGATACTCCTCCGCCCCGATCTCTCGCCGCTCCTCCGCCCCGATCTCTCGCCGCTCCTCCGCCCCGATCTCTCGATACTCCTCCGCTCCGATCTCTCGATACACCTCCGCCCCGATCTCTCGATACTCCTCCGCCCCGATCTCTCGATACTCCTCCGCTCCGATCTCTCGATACACCTCCCCCCCGATCTCTCGCCGCTCCTCCGCCCCGATCTCTCGCCGCTCCTCCGCCCCGATCTCTCAATACTCCTCCGCCACGATCTCTCGATACTCCTCCGCCCCGATCTCTCGATACTCCTCCGCCCCGATCTCTCGCCGCTCCTCCACCCCGATCTCTCAATACTCCTCCGCCACGATCTCTCGATACTCCTCCGCCCCGATCTCTCGATACTCCTCCGTCCCGATCTCTCGCCGCTCCTCCGCCCCGATCTCTCGATACTCCTCCGCCCCGATCTCTCAATACTCCTCCGCCACGATCTCTCGATACACCTCCGCCCCGATCTCTCGATACTCCTCCGCCCCGATCTCTCGCCGCTCCTCCGCCCCGATCTCTCGCCGCTCCTCCGCCCCGATCTCTCGATACTCCTCCGCCCCGATCTCTCGCCGCTCCTCCGCCCCGATCTCTCGATACTCCTCCGCCCCGATCTCTCGATACTCCTCCGCCCCGATCTCTCGATACTCCTCCGCCCCGATCTCTCGATACTCCTCCGCCCCGATCTCTCGATACTCCTCCGCCCCGATCTCTCGCCGCTCCTCCGCCCCGATCTCTCGCCGCTCCTCCGCCCCGATCTCTCGCCGCTCCTCCGCCCCGATCTCTCAATACTCCTCCGCCACGATCTCTCGATACTCCTCCGTCCCGATCTCTCGATATTCCTCCGCCCCGATCTCTCGATACTCCTCCGCCCCGATCTCTCGCCGCTCCTCCGCCCCGATCTCTCGATACTCCTCCGCTCCGATCTCTCGATACACCTCCGCCCCGATCTCTCGATACTCCTCCGCCCCGATCTCTCAATACTCCTCCGCCACGATCTCTCGATACTCCTCCGCCCCGATCTCTCGATACTCCTCCGCCCCGATCTCTCGCCGCTCCTCCGCCCCGATCTCTCAATACTCCTCCGCCACGATCTCTCGATACTCCTCCGCCCCGATCTCTTGATACTCCTCCGTCCCGATCTCTCGCCGCTCCTCCGCCCCGATCTCTCGATACTCCTCCGCCCCGATCTCTCAATACTCCTCCGCCACGATCTCTCGATACTCCTCCGCCCCGATCTCTCGATACTCCTCCGCCCCGATCTCTCGCCGCTCCTCCGCCCCGATCTCTCGCCGCTCCTCCGCCCCGATCTCTCGATACTCCTCCGCCCCGATCTCTCGCCGCTCCTCCGCCCCGATCTCTCGATACTCCTCCGCCCCGATCTCTCGCCACTCCTCCGCCCCGATCTCTCGCCGCTCCTCCGCCCCGATCTCTCGATTCTCCTCCGCCCCGATCTCTCGCCGCTCCTCCGCCCCGATCTCTCGATACTCCTCCGCCCCGATCTCTCGATACTCCTCCGTCCCGATCTCTCGCCGCTCCTCCGCCCCGATCTCTCGATACTCCTCCGCCCCGATCTCTCAATACTCCTCCGCCACGATCTCTCGATACACCTCGGCCCCGATCTCTCGATACTCCTCCGCCCCGATCTCTCGCCGCTCCTCCGCCCCGATCTCTCGCCGCTCCTCCGCCCCGATCTCTCGATACTCCTCCGCCCCGATCTCTCGCCGCTCCTCCGCCCCGATCTCTCGATACTCCTCCGCCCCGATCTCTCGATACTCCTCCGCCCCGATCTCTCGATACTCCTCCGCCCCGATCTCTCGATACTCCTCCGCCCCGATCTCTCGATACTCCTCCGCCCCGATCTCTCGCCGCTCCTCCGCCCCGATCTCTCGCCGCTCCTCCGCCCCGATCTCTCGCCGCTCCTCCGCCCCGATCTCTCGATACTCCTCCGCCCCGATCTCTCGATACTCCTCCGTCCCGATCTCTCGCCGCTCCTCCGCCCCGATCTCTCGATACTCCTCCGCCCCGATCTCTCAATACTCCTCCGCCACGATCTCTCGATACACCTCGGCCCCGATCTCTCGATACTCCTCCGCCCCGATCTCTCGCCGCTCCTCCGCCCCGATCTCTCGCCGCTCCTCCGCCCCGATCTCTCGATACTCCTCCGCCCCGATCTCTCGCCGCTCCTCCGCCCCGATCTCTCGATACTCCTCCGCCCCGATCTCTCGATACTCCTCCGCCCCGATCTCTCGATACTCCTCCGCCCCGATCTCTCGATACTCCTCCGCCCCGATCTCTCGATACTCCTCCGCCCCGATCTCTCAATACTCCTCCGCCACGATCTCTCGATACTCCTCCGTCCCGATCTCTCGATATTCCTCCGCCCCGATCTCTCGATACTCCTCCGCCCCGATCTCTCGCCGCTCCTCCGCCCCGATCTCTCGATACTCCTCCGCTCCGATCTCTCGATACACCTCCGCCCCGATCTCTCGATACTCCTCCGCCCCGATCTCTCAATACTCCTCCGCCACGATCTCTCGATACTCCTCCGCCCCGATCTCTCGATACTCCTCCGCCCCGATCTCTCGCCGCTCCTCCGCCCCGATCTCTCAATACTCCTCCGCCACGATCTCTCGATACTCCTCCGCCCCGATCTCTTGATACTCCTCCGTCCCGATCTCTCGCCGCTCCTCCGCCCCGATCTCTCGATACTCCTCCGCCCCGATCTCTCAATACTCCTCCGCCACGATCTCTCGATACTCCTCCGCCCCGATCTCTCGATACTCCTCCGCCCCGATCTCTCGCCGCTCCTCCGCCCCGATCTCTCGCCGCTCCTCCGCCCCGATCTCTCGATACTCCTCCGCCCCGATCTCTCGCCGCTCCTCCGCCCCGATCTCTCGATACTCCTCCGCCCCGATCTCTCGCCACTCCTCCGCCCCGATCTCTCGCCGCTCCTCCGCCCCGATCTCTCGATTCTCCTCCGCCCCGATCTCTCGCCGCTCCTCCGCCCCGATCTCTCGATACTCCTCCGCCCCGATCTCTCGATACTCCTCCGCCCCGATCTCTCGCCGCTCCTCCGCCCCGATCTCTCGCCGCTCCTCCGCCCCGATCTCTCGATACTCCTCCGCCCCGATCTCTCGCCGCTCCTCCGCCCCGATCTCTCGATACTCCTCCGCCCCGATCTCTCGATACTCCTCCGCCCCGATCTCTCGATTCACCTCCGCCCCGATCTCTCGATACTCCTCCGCCCCGATCTCTCGATTCACCTCCGCCCCGATCTCTCGATACTCCTCCGCCCCGATCTCTCGATACTCCTCCGCCCCGATCTCTCGATACTCCTCCGCCCCGATCTCTCGATACTCCTCCGCCCCGATCTCTCGATACTCCTCCGCCCCGATCTCTCGATACTCCTCCGCCCCGATCTCTCGATACTCCTCCGCCCCGATCTCTCGATACTCCTCCGCCCCGATCTCTCGATACACCTCCGCCCCGAAATCTCGATTCACCTCCGCCCCGATCTCTCGATACTCCTCCGCCCCGATCTCTCGATACTCCTCCGCCCCGATCTCTCGATACTCCTCCGCCCCGATCTCTCGATACTCCTCCGCCCCGATCTCTCGATTCACCTCCGCCCCGATCTCTCGATACTCCTCCGCCCCGATCTCTCGATACTCCTCCGCCCCGATCTCTCGATACTCCTCCGCCCCGATCTCTCGATACTCCTCCGCCCCGATCTCTCGCCGCTCCTCCGCCCCGATCTCTCGCCGCTCCTCCGCCACGATCTCTCGATACTCCTCCGCCCCAATCTTTCACCGCTCCTCCGCCCCGATCTCTCGATACTCCTCCGCCCTGATCTCTCGATACTCCTCCGCCCCGATCTTTCACCGCTCCTCCGCCCCGATCTCTCGATACTCCTCCGCCCCAATCTTTCACCGCACCTCCGCCCCGATCTCTCGATGCTCCTCCGCCCCGATCTCTCGCCGCTCCTCCGCCCCGATCTCTCGCCGCTCCTCCGCCACGATCTCTCGATACTCCTCCGCCCCAATCTTTCACCGCTCCTCCGCCCCGATCTCTCGATACTCCTCCGCCCTGATCTCTCGATACTCCTCCGCCCCGATCTTTCACCGCTCCTCCGCCCCGATCTCTCGATACTCCTCCGCCCCGATCTCTCGATACTCCTCCGCCCTGATCTCTCGCCGCACCTCCGCCCCGATCTCTCGATACTCCTCCGCCCCGATCTCTCGATACACCTCCGCCCCGATCTCTCGATACTCCTCCGCCCCGATCTCTCGATACTCCTCCGCCCCGATCTCTCAATACTCCTCCGCCCCGATCTCCCGCCGCTCCACCGCCCCGATCTCTCGCCGCTCCTCCGCCCCGATCACTCGATACTCCTCCGCCCCGATCTCTCGATGCTCCTCCGCCCCGATCTCTCGCCGCTCCTCCGCCCCGATCTCTCGATACTCCTCCGCCCTGATCTCTCGATACTCCTCCGCCCTGATCTCTCGCCGCTCCTCCGCCCCGATCTCTCGATACTCCTCCGCCCCGAACTCTCGATACTCCTCCGCCCCGATCTCTCGATACTCCTCCGCCAAGATCTCTCGATACTCCTCCGCCCTGATCTCTCGATACTCCTCCGCCCCGATCTCTCGATACTCCTCCGCCCCGATCTCTCGATACTCCTCCGCCCCGATCTCTCGATACTCCTCCGCCCCGATCTCTCACCGCTCCTCCGCCCCGATCTCTCGATACTCCTCCGCCCCGATCTCTCGATACTCCTCCGCCCCGATCTCTCGATACTCCTCCGCCCCGATCTCTCGATACTCCTCCGCCCCGATCTCTCGCCGCTCCTCCGCCCCGATCTCTCGATACTCCTCCGCCCCGATCTCTCGCCGCTCCTCCGCCCCGATCTCTCGATACTCCTCCGCCCCGATCTCTCGATACTCCTCCGCCCCGATCTCTCGATACTCCTCCGTCCCGATCTCTCGATACTCCTCCGCCCCGAACTCTCGAGTCTCCTCCGCCCCGATCTCTCGCCGATCCTCCGCCCCGATCTCTCGATACTCCTCCGCCCCGATCTCTCGATACTCCTCCGTCCTGATCTCTCGATACACCTCCGCCCCGATCTGTCGATACACCTCCGCCCTGATCTCTCGATCATCCTCCGCCCCGATCTCTCGATACTCCTCCGCCCCGATCTCTCGATACTCCTCCGCCCCGATCTCTCGATACTCCTCCGCCCCGATCTCTCGATACTCCTCCGCCCCGATCTCTCGATACTCCTCCGCCCCGATCTCTTGCCGCTCCTCCGCCCCGATCTCTCGATACTCCTCCGCCCCGATCTCTCGATACTCCTCCGCAGGATCTCTCGATACTCCTCCGCCCCGATCTCTCGATACTCCTCCGCCCCGATCTCTCGATACTCCTCCGCCCCGATCTCTCGATACTCCTCCGCCCCGATCTCTCGCCGCTCCACCGCCCCGATCTCTCACCGCTCCTCCGCCCCGATCTCTCGATACTCCTCCGCCCCGATCTCTCGATACTCCTCCGCCCCGATCTCTCGATACTCCTCCGCCCCGATCTCTCGCCGCTCCTCCGCCCCGATCTCTCGATACTCCTCCGCCCCGATCTCTCGCCGCTCCTCCGCCCCGATCTCTCGATACTCCTCCGCAGGATCTCTCGATACTCCTCCGCCCCGATCTCTCGATACTCCTCCGCCCCGATCTCTCGATACTCCTCCGCTCCGATCTCTCGATACTCCTCCGCCCCGATCTCTCGCCGCTCCTCCGCCCCGATCTCTCGATACTCCTCCGCCCCGATCTATCGCCGCTCCTCCGCCCCGATCTCTCGATACTCCTCCGCTCCGATCTCTCGATACTCCTCCGCCACGATCTCTCGATACTCCTCCGCCCCGATCTCTCGCCGCTCCTCCGCCCCGATCTCTCGATACTCCTCCGCCCCGATCTCTCGCCGCTCCTCCGCCCCGATCTCTCGATACTCCTCCGCTCCGATCTCTCGATACTCCTCCGCCACGATCTCTCGATACTCCTCCGCCCTGATCTCTCGCCGCTCCTCCGCCCGATCTCTCGCCGCTCCTCCGCCCCGATCTCTCGATACTCCTCCGCCCCGATCTCTCGCCGATCCTCCGCCCCGATCTCTCGCCGATCCTCCGCCCCGATCTCTCGCCGCTCCTCCGCCCCGATCTCTCGATACTCCTCGGCCCCGATCTCTCGATACTCCTCCGCCCCGATCTCTCGATACTCCTCCGCCCCGATCTCTCGATACTCCTCCGCCCCGATCTCTCGATACTCCTCCGCCCCGATCTCTCGCCGCTCCTCCGCCCCGATCTCTCGATACTCCTCCGCCCCGATCTCTCGATACTCCTCCGCCCCGATCTCTCGATACTCCTCCGCCCCGATCTATCGATACTCCTCCGCCCCGATCTCTCGATACTCCTCCGCCCTGATCTCTCGATACTCCTCCGCCCCGATCTCTCACCGCTCCTCGGCCCCGATCTCTCGATACTCCTATGCCCCGATCTCTCGATACTCCTCCGCCCCGATCTCTCGATACTCCTCCGCCCCGATCTCTCGCCGATCCTCCGCCCCGATCTCTCGATACTCCTCCGCCCCGATCTCTCGATACTCCTCCGCCCCGATCTCTCGCCGCTCCTCCGCCCCGATCTCTCGCCGCTCCTCCGCCCCGATCTCTCGATACTCCTCCGCCCCGATCTCTCGATACTCCTCCGCCCCGATCTCTCGATACTCCTCCGCCCCGATCTCTCGATACTCCTCCGCCCCGATCTCTCGATACTCCTCCGCCCCGATCTCTCGATACTCCTCCGCCCCGATCTCTCGATACTCCTCCGCTCCGATCTCTCGATTCACCTCCGACCCGATCTCTCGATACTCCTCCGCCCCGATCTCTCGATACTCCTCCGCCCCGATCTCTCGATACTCCTCCGCCCCGATCTCTCGATACTCCTCCGCCCCGATCTCTCGATACTCCTCCGCCCCGATCTCTCGATACTCCTCCGCCCCGATCTCTCGATACTCCTCCGCCCCGATCTCTCGATACACCTCCGCCCCGATCTCTCGATTCACCTCCGCCCCGGTCTCTCGATACTCCTCTGCCCCGATCTCTCGATACTCCTCCGCCCCGATCTCTTGATACTCCTCCGCCCCGATCTCTCGATTCACCTCCGCCCCGATCTCTCGATACTCCTCCGCCCCGATCTCTCGATTCACCTCCGCCCCGATCTCTCGATACTCCTCCGCCCCGATCTCTCGATGCTCCTCCGCCCCGATCTCTCGATACTCCTCCGCCCCGATCTCTCGATACTCCTCCGCAGGATCTCTCGATACTCCTCCGCCCCGATCTCTCGATACTCCTCCGCCCCGATCTCTCGCCGCTCCTCCGCCCCGATCTCTCGATACTCCTCCGCCCCGATCTCTCGCCGCTCCTCCGCCCCGATCTCTCGATACTCCTCCGCAGGATCTCTCGATACTCCTCCGCCCCGATCTCTCGATACTCCTCCGACCCGATCTCTCGATCCTCCTCCGCCCCGATCTCTCGATACTCCTCCGCCCCGATCTCTCGATACTCCTCCGCCCCGATCTCTCGCCGCTCCTCCGCCCCGATCTCTCGATACTCCTCCGCCCCGATCTCTCGCCGCTCCGCCGCCCCGATCTCTCGATACTCCTCCGCTCCGATCTCTCGATACTCCTCCGCCACGATCTCTCGATACTCCTCCGCCCCGATCTCTCGCCGCTCCGCCGCCCCGATCTCTCGATACTCCTCCGCTCCGATCTCTCGATACTCCTCCGCCACGATCTCTCGATACTCCTCCGCCCCGATCTCTCGCCGCTCCTCCGCCCCGATCTCTCGATACTCCTCCGCCCCGATCTCTCGCCGCTCCTCCGCCCCGATCTCTCGATACTCCTCCGCTCCGATCTCTCGATACTCCTCCGCCACGATCTCTCGATACTCCTCCGCCCTGATCTCTCGCCGCTCCTCCGCCCGATCTCTCGCCGCTCCTCCGCCCCGATCTCTCGATACTCCTCCGCCCCGATCTCTCGATACTGCTCCGCCCCGATCTCTCGATACTCCTCCGCCCCGATCTCTCGATACTGCTCCGCCCCGATCTCTCGCCGCTCCTCCGCCCCGATCTCTCGATACTCCTCCGCTCCTATCTCTCGCCGCTCCTCCGCCCCGATCTCTCGATACTCCTCCGCCCCGATCTCTCGATACTCCTCCGCCCCGATCTCTCGATACTCCTCCGCCCCGATCTCTCGCCGCTCCTCCGCCCCGATCTCTCGATACTCCTCCGCCCCGATCTCTCGATACTCCTCCGCCCCGATCTCTCGATACTCCTCCGCCCCGATCTATCGATACTCCTCCGCCCCGATCTCTCGATACTCCTCCGCCCCGATCTCTCGATACTCCTCCGCCCCGATCTCTCGATACTCCTCCGCCCCGATCTCTCGCCGATCCTCCGCCCCGATCTCTCGATACTCCTCCGCCCCGATCTCTCGATACTCCTATGCCCCGATCTCTCGATACTCCTCCGCTCCGATCTCTCGATACTCCTCCGCCCCGATCTCTCGCCGATCCTCCGCCCCGATCTCTCGATACTCCTCCGCCCCGATCTCTCGATACTCCTCCGCCCCGATCTCTCGCCGATCCTCCGCCCCGATCTCTCGATACTCCTCCGCCCCGATCTCTCGATACTCCTCCGCCCCGATCTCTCGATACTCCTCCGCCCCGATCTCTCGATACTCCTCCGCCCCGATCTCTCGATACTCCTCCGCCCCGATCTCTCGATACTCCTCCGCCCCGATCTCTCGATACTCCTCCGCCCCGATCTCTCGATACTCCTCCGCCCCGATCTCTCGATACTCCTCCGCCCCGATCTCTCGATACTCCTCCGCCCCGATTTCTCGATACTCCTCCACCCCGATCTCTCGATACTCCTCCGCTCCGATCTCTCGATACTCCTCCGCCCCGATCTCTCGATACTCCTCCGCCCCGATCTCTCGATACTCCTCCGCCCCGATCTCTCGATCCTCCTCCGCGCCGATCTCTCGATACTCCTCCGCCCCGATCTCTCGCCGCTCCTCCGCCCAGATCTCTCGATACTCCTCCGCCCCGATCTCTCGATACACCTCCGCCCCGATCTCTCGATACTCCTCCGCCACGATCTCTCGATAGTCCTCCGCCCCGATCTCTCTATACTCCTCCGCCACGATCTCTCGATACTCCTCCGCCCCGATCTCTCGATACACCTCCGCCCCGATCTCTCGCCGCTCCTCCGACCCGATCTCTCAATACTCCTCCGCCAAGATCTCTCGATACTCCTCCGCCCCGATCTCTCGATACTCCTCCGCCCCGATCTCTCGATACTCCTCCGTCCTGATCTCTCGATACTCCTCCGCCCCGATCTCTCGATACACCTCCGCCCCGATCTCTCGATTCACCTCCGCCCCGATCTCTCGATCATCCTCCGCCCCGATCTCTCGATACTCCTCCGCCCCAATCTCTCGAAACTCCTCCGCCCCGATCTCTCGATACTCCTCCGCCCCGATCTCTCGATACTCCTCCGCCCCGATCTCTCGCCGCTCCTCCGCCCCGATCTCTCTATACTCCTCCGCCACGATCTCTCGATACTCCTCCGCCCCGATCTCTCGATACTCCTCCGCCCCGATCTCTCGCCGCTCCTCCGACCCGATCTCTCAATACTCCTCCGCCAAGATCTCTCGATACTCCTCCGCCCCGATCTCTCGATACTCCTCCGTCCCGATCTCTCGCCGCTCCTCCGCCCCGATCTCTCGATACTCCTCCGCCCTGATCTCTCGATACTCCTCCGCCACGATCTCTCGATACTCCTCCGCCCCGATCTCTCGATACTCCTCCGCCCCGATCTCTCGCCGCTCCTCCGCCCCGATCTCTCGCCGCTCCTCCGCCCCGATCTCTCGATACGCCTCCGCCCCGATCTCTCGCCGCTCCTCCGCCCCGATCTCTCGCCGCTCCTCCGCCCCGATCTCTCGCCGCTCCTCCGCCCCGATCTCTCGCCGCTCCTCCGCCCCGATCTCTCGATACTCCTCCGCACCGATCTCTCGATACTCCTCCACCCTGATCTCTCGCCGCTCCTCCGCCCCGATCTCTCGATACTCCTCCGCCCCGATCTCTCGATACTCCTCCGCCCCGATCTCTCGATACTCCTCCGCCCTGATCTCTCGCCGCTCCTCCGCCCCGACCTCTCGATACTCCTCCGCCCCGATCTCTCGATACTCCTCCGCCCTGATCTCTCGCCGCTCCTCCGCCCCGATCTCTCGATACACCTCCGCCCCGATCTCTCGCCGCTCCTCCGCCCCGATCTCTCGATACTCCTCCGCCCCGATCTCTCGATACTCCTCCGTCCTGATCTCTCGATACTCCTCCGTCCCGATCTCTCGATACTCCTCCGCCCCGATCTCTCGATACACCTCCGCCCCGATCTCTCGATTCACCTCCGCCCCGATCTCTCGATCATCCTCCGCCCCGATCTCTCGATACTCCTCCGCCCCAATCTCTCGAAACTCCTCCGCCCCGATCTCTCGATACTCCTCCGCCCCGATCTCTCGATACTCCTCCGCCCCGATCTCTCGCCGCTCCTCCGCCCCGATCTCTCGATACTCCTCCGCCCCGATCTCTCGATACTCCTCCGGCCCCGATCTCTCGCCGCTCCTCCGCCCCGATCTCTCGCCGCTCCTCCGCCCCGATCTCTCGATCCTCCTCCGCACCGATCTCTCGCCGCTCCTCCGCCCCGATCTCTCGCCGCTCCTCCGCCCCGATCTCTCGATACTCCACCGCCCCGATCTCTCGCCGCTCCTCCGGCCCGATCTCTCGATACTCCTCCGCCCCGATCTCTCGATACTCCTATGCCCCGATATCTCCATACTCCTCCGCCCCGATCTCTCGATACTCCTCCGCCCCGATCTCTCGATACTCCTCTGCCCCGATATCTCCATACTCCTCCGCCCCGATCTCTCGATACACCTCCGCCCCGATCTCTCGATACTCCTCCGTCCTGATCTCTCGATACTCCTCCGCCCCGATCTCTCGATACTCCTCCGCCCCGATATCTCCATACTCCTCCGCCCCGATCTCTCGATACTCCTCCGCCACGATCTCTCGCCGCTCCTCCGCCCCGATCTCTCGATACTCCTCCGCCCCGATCTCTCGATACTCCTCCGCCCCGATCTCTCGATACTCCTCCGCCCCGATCTCTCTATACTCCTCCGTCCTGATCTCTCGATACTCCGCCGCCCCGATCTCTCGATACTCCTCCGCCCCGATCTCTCGCCGCTCCACCGCCCCGATCTCTCACCGCTCCTCCGCCCCGATCTCTCGATACTCCTCCGCCCCGATCTCTCGATACTCCTCCGCCCCCGATCTCTTGCCGCTCCTCCGCCCCGATCTCTCGATACTCCTCCGCCCCGATCTCCCGATACTCCTCCGCAGGATCTCTCGATACTCCTCCGCCCCGATCTCTCGATACTCCTCCGCCCCGATCTCTCGATACTCCTCCGCCCCGATCTCTCGCCGCTCCTCCGCCCCGATCTCTCGCCGCTCCTCCGCCCCGATCTCTCAATACTCCTCCGCCACGATCTCTCGATACTCCTCCGTCCCGATCTCTCGATATTCCTCCGCCCCGATCTCTCGATACTCCTCCGCCCCGATCTCTCGATACTCCTCCGCCCCGATCTCTCGCCGCTCCTCCGCCCCGATCTCTCGCCGCTCCTCCGCCCCGATCTCTCGATACTCCTCCGCTCCGATCTCTCGATACACCTCCGCCCCGATCTCTCGATACTCCTCCGCCCCGATCTCTCGATACTCCTCCGCCCCGATCTCTCGATACTCCTCCGCCCCGATTTCTCGCCGCTCCTCTGCCCCGATCTCTCAATACTCCTCCGCCACGATCTCTCGCCGCTCCTCCGCCCCGATCTCTCAATACTCCTCCGCCCCGATCTCTCGATACTCCTCCGCCCCGATCTCTCGCCGCTCCTCCGACCCGATCTCTCAATACTCCTCCGCCAAGATCTCTCGATACTCCTCCGCCCCGATCTCTCGATACTCCTCCGTCCCGATCTCTCGCCGCTCCTCCGCCCCGATCTCTCGATACTCCTCCGCCCTGATCTCTCGATACTCCTCCGCCACGATCTCTCGATACTCCTCCGCCCCGATCTCTCGATACTCCTCCGCCCCGATCTCTCGCCGCTCCTCCGCCCCGATCTCTCGCCGCTCCTCCGCCCCGATCTCTCGATACGCCTCCGCCCCGATCTCTCGCCGCTCCTCCGCCCCGATCTCTCGCCGCTCCTCCGCCCCGATCTCTCGCCGCTCCTCCGCCCCGATCTCTCGCCGCTCCTCCGCCCCGATCTCTCGATACTCCTCCGCACCGATCTCTCGATACTCCTCCACCCTGATCTCTCGCCGCTCCTCCGCCCCGATCTCTCGATACTCCTCCACCCCGATCTCTCGATACTCCTCCGCCCCGATCTCTCGATACTCCTCCGCCCTGATCTCTCGCCGCTCCTCCGCCCCGACCTCTCGATACTCCTCCGCCCCGATCTCTCGATACTCCTCCGCCCTGATCTCTCGCCGCTCCACCGCCCCGATCTCTCGATACTCCTCCGCCCCGATCTCTCGATACTCCTCCGCCCCGATCTCTCGATACTCCTCCGTCCTGATCTCTCGATACTCCTCCGTCCTGATCTCTCGATACTCCTCCGCCCCGATCTCTCGATACACCTCCGCCCCGATCTCTCGATCCACCTCCGCCCCGATCTCTCGATCATCCTCCGCCCCGATCTCTCGATACTCCTCCGCCCCGATCTCTCGCCGCTCCTCCGCCCCGATCTCTCGATACTCCTCCGCCCCGATCTCTCGATACTCCTCCGGCCCCGATCTCTCGCCGCTCCTCCGCCCCGATCTCTCGCCGCTCCTCCGCCCCGATCTCTCGATTCACCTCCGCCCCGATCTCTCGATACTCCTCCGCCCCGATCTCTCGATACTCCTATGCCCCGATATCTCCATACTCCTCCGCCCCGATCTCTCGATACTCCTCCGCCCCGATCTCTCGATACTCCTCTGCCCCGATATCTCCATACTCCTCCGCCCCGATCTCTCGATACACCTCCGCCCCGATCTCTCGATACTCCTCCGTCCTGATCTCTCGATACTCCTCCGCCCCGATCTCTCGATACTCCTCCGCCCCGATATCTCCATACTCCTCCGCCCCGATCTCTCGATACTCCTCCGCCACGATCTCTCGCCGCTCCTCCGCCCCGATCTCTCGATACTCCTCCGCCCCGATCTCTCGATACTCCTCCGCCCCGATCTCTCGATACTCCTCCGCCCCGATCTCTCGATACTCCTCCGTCCTGATCTCTCGATACTCCGCCGCCCCGATCTCTCGATACTCCTCCGCCCCGATCTCTCGCCGCTCCACCGCCCCGATCTCTCACCGCTCCTCCGCCCCGATCTCTCGATACTCCTCCGCCCCGATCTCTCGATACTCCTCCGCCCCCGATCTCTTGCCGCTCCTCCGCCCCGATCTCTCGATACTCCTCCGCCCCGATCTCCCGATACTCCTCCGCAGGATCTCTCGATACTCCTCCGCCCCGATCTCTCGATACTCCTCCGCCCCGATCTCTCGATACTCCTCCGCCCCGATCTCTCGCCGCTCCTCCGCCCCGATCTCTCGCCGCTCCTCCGCCCCGATCTCTCCATACTCCTCCGCCACGATCTCTCGATACTCCTCCGTCCCGATCTCTCGATATTCCTCCGCCCCGATCTCTCGATACTCCTCCGCCCCGAACTCTCAATACTCCTCCGCCCCGATCTCTCGATACTCCTCCGCCCCGATCTCTCGATACTCCTCCGTCCCGATCTCTCGCCGCTCCTCCGCCCCGATCTCTCGATACTCCTCCGCCCCGATCTCTCTATACTCCTCCGCCACGATCTCTCGATACTCCTCCGCCCCGATCTCTCGATACTCCTCCGCCCCGATCTCTCGCCGCTCCTCCGCCCCGATCTCTCGCCGCTCCTCCGCCCCGATCTCTCGATACTCCTCCGCTCCGATCTCTCGATACACCTCCGCCCTGATCTCTCGATACTCCTCCGCCCCGATCTCTCGATACTCCTCCGCCCCGATCTCTCGATACTCCTCCGCCCCGATCTCTCGCCGCTCCTCTGCCCCGATCTCTCAATACTCCTCCGCCACGATCTCTTGATACTCCTCCGCCCCGATCTCTCGATACTCCTCCGCCCCGATCTCTCGCCGCTCCTCCACCCCGATCTCTCAATACTCCTCCGCCACGATCTCTCGATACTCCTCCGCCCCGATCTCTCGATACTCCTCCGTCCCGATCTCTCGCCGCTCCTCCGCCCCGATCTCTCGATACTCCTCCGCCCCGATCTCTCAATACTCCTCCGCCACGATCTCTCGATACTCCTCCGCCCCGATCTCTCGATACTCCTCCGCCCCGATCTCTCGCCGCTCCTCCGCCCCGATCTCTCGCCGCTCCTCCGCCCCGATCTCTCGATACTCCTCCGCCCCGATCTCTCGCCGCTCCTCCGCCCCGATCTCTCGATACTCCTCCGCCCCGATCTCTCGATACTCCTCCGCCCCGATCTCTCGATACTCCTCCGCCCCGATCTCTCGATACTCCTCCGCCCCGATCTCTCGATACTCCTCCGCCCCGATCTCTCGATTCACCTCCGCCCCGATCTCTCGATACTCCTCCGCCCCGATCTCTCGATTCACCTCCGCCCCGATCTCTCGATACTCCTCCGCCCCGATCTCTCGATACTCCTCCGCCCCGATCTCTCGATACTCCTCCGCCCCGATCTCTCGCCGCTCCTCCGCCCCGATCTCTCGCCGCTCCTCCGCCCCGATCTCTCAATACTCCTCCGCCACGATCTCTCGATACTCCTCCGTCCCGATCTCTCGATATTCCTCCGCCCCGATCTCTCGATACTCCTCCGCCCCGATCTCTCGCCGCTCCTCCGCCCCGATCTCTCGATACTCCTCCGCCACGATCTCTCGATACTCCTCCGCCCCGATCTCTCGATACTCCTCCGTCCCGATCTCTCGCCGCTCCTCCGCCCCGATCTCTCGATACTCCTCCGCCCCGATCTCTCGATACTCCTCCGCCACGATCTCTCGATACTCCTCCGCCCCGATCTCTCGATACTCCTCCGCCCCGATCTCTCGCCGCTCCTCCGCCCCGATCTCTCGCCGCTCCTCCGCCCCGATCTCTCGATACTCCTCCGCCCCGATCTCTCGCCGCTCCTCCGCCCCGATCTCTCGATACTCCTCCGCCCCGATCTCTCGCCACTCCTCCGCCCCGATCTCTCGCCGCTCCTCCGCCCCGATCTCTCGATTCCTCTCCGCCCCGATCTCTCGCCGCTCCTCCGCCCCGATCTCTCGATACTCCTCCGCCCCGATCTCTCGATACTCCTCCGCCCCGATCTCTCGATACTCCTCCGCCCCGATCTCTCGATACTCCTCCGCCCCGATCTCTCGATTCACCTCCGCCCCGATCTCTCGATACTCCTCCGCCCCGATCTCTCGATTCACCTCCGCCCCGATCTCTCGATACTCCTCCGCCCCGATCTCTCGATACTCCTCCGCCCCGATCTCTCGATACTCCTCCGCCCCGATCTCTCGATACTCCTCCGCCCCGATCTCTCGATACTCCTCCGCCCCGATCTCTCGATACACCTCCGCCCCGATCTCTCGATACTCCTCCGCCCCGATCTCTCGATACTCCTCCGCCCCGATCTCTCGATACACCTCCGCCCCGAAATCTCGATTCACCTCCGCCCCGATCTCTCGATACTCCTCCGCCCCGATCTCTCGATACTCCTCCGCCCCGATCTCTCGATACTCCTCCGCCCCGATCTCTCGATACTCCTCCGCCCCGATCTCTCGATTCACCTCCGCCCCGATCTCTCGATACTCCTCCGCCCCGATCTCTCGATACTCCTCCGCCCCGATCTCTCGATACTCCTCCGCCCCGATCTCTCGCCGCTCCTCCGCCCCGATCTCTCGCCGCTCCTCCGCCACGATCTCTCGATACTCCTCCGCCCCGATCTTTCACCGCTCCTCCGCCCCGATCTCTCGATACTCCTCCGCCCCGATCTCTCGATACTCCTCCGCCCCGATCTCTCGCCGCTCCTCCGCCCCGATCTCTCGATGCTCCTCCGCCCCGATCTCTCGATACTCCTCCGCCCCGATCTCTCAATACTCCTCCGCCCCGATCTCCCGCCGCTCCACCGCCCCGATCTCTCGCCGCTCCTCCGCCCCGATCACTCGATGCTCCTCCGCCCCGATCTCTCGATGCTCCTCCGCCCCGATCTCTCGCCGCTCCTCCGCCCCGATCTCTCGATACTCCTCCGCCCTGATCTCTCGATACTCCTCCGCCCCGATCTCTCGATACTCCTCCGCCCCGATCTCTCGATACTCCTCCGCCCCGATCTCTCGATACTCCTCCGCCAAGATCTCTCGATACTCCTCCGCCCTGATCTCTCGATACTCCTCCGCCCCGATCTCTCGATACTCCTCCGCCCCGATCTCTCGATACTCCTCCGCCCCGATCTCTCGATACTCCTCCGCACCGATCTCTCGATACTCCTCCGCCCCGATCTCTCACCGCTCCTCCGCCCCGATCTCTCGATACTCCTCCGCCCCGATCTCTCGATACTCCTCCGCCCCGATCTCTCGATACTCCTCTGCCCCGATCTCTCGATACTCCTCCGCCCCGATCTCTCGCCGCTCCTCCGCCCCGATCTCTCGATACTCCTCCGCCCCGATCTCTCGCCGCTCCTCCGCCCCGATCTCTCGATACTCCTCCGCCCCGATCTCTCGATACTCCTCCGCCCCGATCTCTCGATACTCCTCCGTCCCGATCTCTCGATACTCCTCCGCCCCGAACTCTCGAGTCTCCTCCGCCCCGATCTCTCGCCGATCCTCCGCCCCGATCTCTCGATACTCATCCGCCCCGATCTCTCGATACACCTCCGCCCCGATCTCTCGAATCACCTCCGCCCCGATCTCTCGATACTCCTCCGCCCCGATCTCTCGATACTCCTCCGCCCCGATCTCTCGATACTCCTCCGCCCCGATCTCTCGCCGCTCCTCCGCCCCGATCTCTCGCCGCTCCTCCGCCCCGATCTCTCAATACTCCTCCGCCACGATCTCTCGATACTCCTCCGTCCCGATCTCTCGATATTCCTCCGCCCCGATCTCTCGATACTCCTCCGCCCCGAACTCTCAATACTCCTCCGCCCCGATCTCTCGATACTCCTCCGCCCCGATCTCTCGATACTCCTCCGTCCCGATCTCTCGCCGCTCCTCCGCCCCGATCTCTCGATACTCCTCCGCCCCGATCTCTCAATACTCCTCCGCCACGATCTCTCGATACTCCTCCGCCCCGATCTCTCGATACTCCTCCGCCCCGATCTCTCGCCGCTCCTCCGCCCCGATCTCTCGCCGCTCCTCCGCCCCGATCTCTCGATACTCCTCCGCTCCGATCTCTCGATACACCTCCGCCCCGATCTCTCGATACTCCTCCGCCCCGATCTCTCGATACTCCTCCGCCCCGATCTCTCGATACTCCTCCGCCCCGATCTCTCGCCGCTCCTCTGCCCCGATCTCTCAATACTCCTCCGCCACGATCTCTTGATACTCCTCCGCCCCGATCTCTCGATACTCCTCCGCCCCGATCTCTCGCCGCTCCTCCACCCCGATCTCTCAATACTCCTCCGCCACGATCTCTCGATACTCCTCCGCCCCGATCTCTCGATACTCCTCCGTCCCGATCTCTCGCCGCTCCTCCGCCCCGATCTCTCGATACTCCTCCGCCCCGATCTCTCAATACTCCTCCGCCACGATCTCTCGATACTCCTCCGCCCCGATCTCTCGATACTCCTCCGCCCCGATCTCTCGCCGCTCCTCCGCCCCGATCTCTCGCCGCTCCTCCGCCCCGATCTCTCGATACTCCTCCGCCCCGATCTCTCGCCGCTCCTCCGCCCCGATCTCTCGATACTCCTCCGCCCCGATCTCTCGATACTCCTCCGCCCCGATCTCTCGATACTCCTCCGCCCCGATCTCTCGATACTCCTCCGCCCCGATCTCTCGATACTCCTCCGCCCCGATCTCTCGATTCACCTCCGCCCCGATCTCTCGATACTCCTCCGCCCCGATCTCTCGATTCACCTCCGCCCCGATCTCTCGATACTCCTCCGCCCCGATCTCTCGATACTCCTCCGCCCCGATCTCTCGATACTCCTCCGCCCCGATCTCTCGCCGCTCCTCCGCCCCGATCTCTCGCCGCTCCTCCGCCCCGATCTCTCAATACTCCTCCGCCACGATCTCTCGATACTCCTCCGTCCCGATCTCTCGATATTCCTCCGCCCCGATCTCTCGATACTCCTCCGCCCCGATCTCTCGCCGCTCCTCCGCCCCGATCTCTCGATACTCCTCCGCCACGATCTCTCGATACTCCTCCGCCCCGATCTCTCGATACTCCTCCGTCCCGATCTCTCGCCGCTCCTCCGCCCCGATCTCTCGATACTCCTCCGCCCCGATCTCTCGATACTCCTCCGCCACGATCTCTCGATACTCCTCCGCCCCGATCTCTCGATACTCCTCCGCCCCGATCTCTCGCCGCTCCTCCGCCCCGATCTCTCGCCGCTCCTCCGCCCCGATCTCTCGATACTCCTCCGCCCCGATCTCTCGATACTCCTCCGCCCCGATCTCTCGCCACACCTCCGCCCCGATCTCTCGCCGCTCCTCCGCCCCGATCTCTCGATTCCTCTCCGCCCCGATCTCTCGCCGCTCCTCCGCCCCGATCTCTCGATACTCCTCCGCCCCGATCTCTCGATACTCCTCCGCCCCGATCTCTCGATACTCCTCCGCCCCGATCTCTCGATACTCCTCCGCCCCGATCTCTCGATTCACCTCCGCCCCGATCTCTCGATACTCCTCCGCCCCGATCTCTCGATTCACCTCCGCCCCGATCTCTCGATACTCCTCCGCCCCGATCTCTCGATACTCCTCCGCCCCGATCTCTCGATACTCCTCCGCCCCGATCTCTCGATACTCCTCCGCCCCGATCTCTCGATACTCCTCCGCCCCGATCTCTCGATACACCTCCGCCCCGATCTCTCGATACTCCTCCGCCCCGATCTCTCGATACTCCTCCGCCCCGATCTCTCGATACACCTCCGCCCCGAAATCTCGATTCACCTCCGCCCCGATCTCTCGATACTCCTCCGCCCCGATCTCTCGATACTCCTCCGCCCCGATCTCTCGATACTCCTCCGCCCCGATCTCTCGATACTCCTCCGCCCCGATCTCTCGATTCACCTCCGCCCCGATCTCTCGATACTCCTCCGCCCCGATCTCTCGATACTCCTCCGCCCCGATCTCTCGATACTCCTCCGCCCCGATCTCTCGCCGCTCCTCCGCCCCGATCTCTCGCCGCTCCTCCGCCACGATCTATCGATACTCCTCCGCCCCGATCTTTCACCGCTCCTCCGCCCCGATCTCTCGATACTCCTCCGCCCCGATCTCTCGATACTCCTCCGCCCCGATCTCTCGCCGCTCCTCCGCCCCGATCTCTCGATGCTCCTCCGCCCCGATCTCTCGATACTCCTCCGCCCCGATCTCTCAATACTCCTCCGCCCCGATCTCCCGCCGCTCCACCGCCCCGATCTCTCGCCGCTCCTCCGCCCCGATCACTCGATGCTCCTCCGCCCCGATCTCTCGATGCTCCTCCGCCCCGATCTCTCGCCGCTCCTCCGCCCCGATCTCTCGATACTCCTCCGCCCTGATCTCTCGATACTCCTCCGCCCTGATCTCTCGCCGCTCCTCCGCCCCGATCTCTCGATACTCCTCCGCCCCGATCTCTCGATACTCCTCCGCCCCGATCTCTCGATACTCCTCCGCCAAGATCTCTCGATACTCCTCCGCCCCGATCTCTCGATACTCCTCCGCCCCGATCTCTCGATACTCCTCCGCCCCGATCTCTCGATACTCCTCCGCCCCGATCTCTCGATACTCCTCCGCACCGATCTCTCGATACTCCTCCGCCCCGATCTCTCACCGCTCCTCCGCCCCGATCTCTCGATACTCCTCCGCCCCGATCTCTCGATACTCCTCCGCCCCGATCTCTCGATACTCCTCCGCCCCGATCTCTCGATACTCCTCCGCCCCGATCTCTCGCCGCTCCTCCGCCCCGATCTCTCGATACTCCTCCGCCCCGATCTCTCGCCGCTCCTCCGCCCCGATCTCTCGATACTCCTCCGCCCCGATCTCTCGATACTCCTCCGCCCCGATCTCTCGATACTCCTCCGTCCCGATCTCTCGATACTCCTCCGCCCCGAACTCTCGAGTCTCCTCCGCCCCGATCTCTCGCCGATCCTCCGCCCCGATCTCTCGATACTCATCCGCCCCGATCTCTCGATACACCTCCGCCCCGATCTCTCGAATCACCTCCGCCCCGATCTCTCGATACTCCTCCGCCCCGATCTCTCGATACTCCTCCGTCCTGATCTCTCGATACACCTCCGCCCCGATCTCTCGATACACCTCCGCCCTGATCTCTCGATCATCCTCCGCCCCGATCTCTCGATACTCCTCCGCCCCGATCTCTCGATACTCCTCCGCCCCGATCTCTCGATACTCCTCCGCCCCGATCTCTCGATACTCCTCCGCCCCGATCTCTCGATACTCCTCCGCCCCGATCTCTTGCCGCTCCTCCGCCCCGATCTCTCGATACTCCTCCGCCCCGATCTCTCGATACTCCTCC
>NW_027251118.1:0-65547 GCF_044704955.1 Pristiophorus japonicus
GTGGATTGTCCCCGGAGACCCCCCAGCACTGCTGGGGAGAAGCTGGCTGGCAAAACTAAACTGGAAATGGGATGATGTCCATGCCATGTCATTAGAGGAACGGACCTCCTGCTCAACAGTTATAAAGTGATTTGAACATCTCTTTCAGCCAGGTGTGGGCACTTTCAAAGGGGCCAAAGTAAAAATCTACATCACACAGGATGCTAGACCGGTCCATCACAAGGCCAGAGCTATACCCTTTGTGATGAGGGAAAAGATTGAACACGAACTAGACAGGTTTCTGCGGGAAGGCATTATATCACCTGTGGAATTTAGTGACTGGGCAAGTCCCATCGTCCCAGTCATGAAGCCTGATGGATCCGTACGAATCTGTGGGGACTACAAATCTACCATAAACAGAGAGTCTCCCGACAGGACCAGTACCCGCTGCCCAGAGCGGAGGACTTATTTGCCACATTGGCTGGAGGTAAACTTTTCTCAAAATTAGACCTCACATCTTGTATATGATGCAAGAATTGACCGAGGAATCCAAGCTACTCACCACCATCAACACACATCGAGGCCTCTTCATGTACAATCGATGCCCATTCGGCATCAGGTCGGCAGCTGCCATATTCCAGCGTAACATGGAGAGTCTGCTCAAGTCCATCCCAGGGACGGTTGTATTTCAAGATGACATACTTATCACGGGCAGGGACACCGACTCCCATCTCCGTAATTTGGAGGAAGTGCTAAAGCGGTTGGATCGGGTAGGCGTATGAGTCAAGAAATCATAGTGCCTGTTTCTGGCACCCGAGGTTGAATATTTGAGCAGGATTGCCGCTGATGGAATCCGCCCAACAGAGTCCAAAACAGAAGCAATTCGCCTGGCACCCAGGCCCTGGAATGTCTCAGAACTGCGCGCCTTTCTCGGGCTACTCAATTACTTTGTGAACTTTATGCAGAACTTAAGCACGCTGCTGGAGCCTCTCCACGTGCTACTCAGGAAGGGGTGCGATTGGTTTTGGGGGGACGCCCAGGAATGCACCTTCAATAAGGCATGCAAACTTCTGTGTTCCAACAGTGTTTTGACTTTCTTTGTCCCAGGTAAAAAGCTAGTTATCACATGCGATGCGTCAGCGTATGGGGTCGGGTGCGTTTTGCAACATGTCAATAGTGCGGGCAAATTAAAAACCCATAGCTTATGCCTCCAGGTCACTTTCGCGGGCGGAGCGCGGGTACGGAATGGTAGAGAAGGAGGTGCTTGCGTGCGTGTACGGTGTCAAAAAGATGCACCAATACCTTTTCGGGGCCAAGTTCGCGTTAGAAACCGACCACAAGCCCCTCACGTCCCTCCTATCCGAGAGCAAGGCAATACACAGCAACGCCTCGGCGCGAATTCAACGGTGGGCACTCATGCTGGCGTCCTACGCCTATACCATAAGGCACAGACCAGGCACAGACAACTGTGCCGACGCGCTCAGCAGGCTACCCCTGGCGACCACGGAAGGGTCTGACGAACAGGACTGTGAGATAGTCATGGCAATCAATGCCTTTGAGTCCACAGGTTCGCCCATGATGGCTCGCCAAATCAGAGCCTGGACGGCCAGTGACCCCACGTTATCCTTCGTAAAAAGATGTGTCCTAGCCGGTGACTGGGCAGAGGCTCGCGATGCCTGCCCCGAGGAATTAAAACCCTTTCACAGGCGCATGCATGAGCTATCACTACAAGCAGACTGCCTGATGTGGGGCAGCCGAGTAGTCATGCCTCTGCGAGGCAGAGAGCCATTTGTCCGGGAGCTCCACCGCGAGGACCCGGGGATCGTTCTCATGGAGGCCATAGCCAGGTCCCACGTCTGGTGGCCTGGTATTGACGTGGACTTGGAGCTCTGCGTCCGAAGGTGCACCATTTGTGCCCAACTCAGCAATGCTCCGAGGGAGGCTGCACTGAGCCCCTGGCCCTGGCCTACCAAACCGTGGTCGCGGGTGCACGTAGACTATGCGGGCCCATTCATGGGCAAAATGTTCCTCGTTGTTGTAGATGCATTTTCAAAGTGGATCGAATGCACCATTTTAAACTCGAGCACAACCTCCACCACTGTGGAGAGCCTCGCAACCATGTTTGCAAAGCACGGAATCCCTGACGTACCAGTCAGTGACAATGGTCCGTGCTTCACCAGCGCAGAATTCCAAGACTTTATAATTGACCACGGCATAAATCACGTCAAGACGGCACCGTTAAAGCCGACCTCCAACGGCAAGGCGGAGAGAGCAGTGCAAATCATTAAACAAGGCATGCTTAAAATCCAAGGTCCCACGCTGCAAGGTCGCCTGTCGCGACTGCTGTTGGCATACAGATCTCGTCCGCACTCACTGACTGGGATCCCCCCTGCGCAACTGTTGATGAAAAGGACTTTAAAAACAAGGCTCTCATTAATCCTCCCAGACATGCACGAAATCGTTGAGGATAAGCGCCATAAGCTGACTGAGTACCATGACAGAAATTCGAGGGGGAGATGGAATGAGATAGGGGACAAAGTGTTTGTACTAAACTATGGCAGGGGTCCCAAGTGGCTTGCAGGGACAGTAACGGGAAAGGAAGGAAACAGGCTACTGGTAGTACAAATGGACAATGGCAAAACCTGCCGGAGGCATGTAGACCAAGTCAAAAGCAGATTTACCAACAGCACTGTGGAACCAGAGGCAGACTACAATGTGGAACTCGCACCACACCTGGTGGACAGACAGAGGGAACAACCTGAGGAAAGGGCAATCCCAACAGACAGCCCAGGTGAGTCAACAACAATCACACCAATCAAAACAGACAGCCCAGGCGAGATACCAGCAACCACACACAAAGAAAAACAGACACCAAGGCAAACAAGTGAACCACAACTCAGACGCTCCACGCGAGAGCATAGGCCACCTGAGAGACTGAACTTATAAAGACAATAAGACCTTGGGGGAGGGTGAGGTCATGTATCTTACATTATTATATATAACGGTATCCTAACATGCTATACATGACTGTAATAAGATATGACCTGTAACCACCAGCATACCTTACCACCGGGGGTGCACTTGCAAGTGACAGGTCTATAACGCACAGGTCTCAGGCAATGCAGCATTCCAGAGCTGTGAAATAAAAGGTGCAGGTCCAGAGTGACCTTGACTTCACCACATGCCTCGTGTGATCTGTACTGAGGGGACAGGACTTTACAGGAGTGTTAGAGGGGGGGCAGTGAGGGGTCCAATGTTAGAGAGGGAGGGGGTGAGGGGCCCAGTGTTAGAGAGGGAGGGGGTGAGGGGCCCAGTCTTAGAGAGGGAGGGAGTGAGGGGCCCAGTGTTAGAGAGGGAGCAGTGAGGGGCCCAATGTTAGAGAGGGAGGGGGTGAGGGGCCCAGTGTTAGAGAGGAGGCAGTGAGGGGCCCAGTGTTAGAGAGGGAGCAGTGAGGGGCCCAGTGTTAGAGAGGGAGCAGTGAGCAGGCCCAGTGTTAGAGAGGGAGCAGTGAGCAGGCCCAGTGTTAGAGAGGGAGCAGTGAGGGTCTCAGTGTTAGAGAGGGAGCAGTGAGGGGCCCAGTGTTAGAGAGGGAGCAGTGAGGGGCCCAGTGTTAGAGAGGGGGCAGTGAGGGGCCCAGTATTAGAGAGGGAGGGGGTGATGGGCCCAGTGTTAGAGAGGTAGCAGTGAGGGGCCCAGTGTTAGAGAGGGAGCAGTGAGGGTCTCAGTGTTAGAGAGGGGGCAGTGAGGGGCCCAGTGTTAGAGAGGAATCAGTGATGGGCCCAGTGTTAGAGAGGGGGCAGTGAGGGGCCCAGTGTTAGAGAGGGGGCAGTGAGGGGCCCAGTGTTAGAGAGGGAGCAGTGAGGGTCTCAATGTTAGAGAGGGAGCAGTGAGGGGCCCAGTGTTAGAGAGGGAGCAGTGAGGGGCCCAGTGTTAGAGAGGGAGCAGTGAGGGGCCCAGTGTTAGAGAGGGAGCAGTGAGGGGCCCAGTGTTAGAGAGGGAGCAGTGAGGGGCCTAGTGTTAGAGAGGGAGCAGTGAGGGGCCCAGTGTTAGAGAGGGAGCAGTGAGGGGCCCAGTGTTAGAGAGGGAGCAGTGAGGGGCCCAGTGTTAGAGAGGGAGCAGTGAGGGGCCCAGTGTTAGAGAGAGGTCAGTGAGCAGGCCCAGTGTTAGAGAGGGAGCAGTAAGGGGCCCAGTGTTAGAGAGGGAGCAGTGAGGGGCACAGTGTTAGAGAGGGAGCAGTGAGGGGCCCAGTGTTAGAGAGGGAGCAGTGAGGGGCCCAGTGTTAAAGAAGGAGCAGGTGAGGGGGGCCCAGTGTTAGAGAAGGAGCAGGTGAGGGGGGCCCAGTGTTAGAGACGGAGCAGTGAGGGGCCCAGTGTTAGAGAGGGGGCAGAGAGGGGCCCAGTGTTAGAGAGGGAGCAGTGAGGGGCCCAGTGTTAGAGAGGGAGCAGTGAGGGGCCCAGTGTTAGAGAGGGAGCAGTGAGGGGCCCAGTGTTAGAGAGGGAGCAGTGAGGGGCCCAGTATTAGAGAGGGAGTAGTGAGGGGCCCAGTGTTAGAGAGGGAGCAGTGAGGGGCCCAGTGTTAGAGAGGGAGCAGTGAGGGGTCCAGTGATAGAGAGGGAGCAGTGAGGGGCCCAGTGTTAGAGAGGGAGCAGTGAGGGGCCCAGTGTTAGAGAGGGAGCAGTGAGGGGCCCAGTGTTAGAGAGGGAGCAGTGAGGGGCCCAGTGTTAGAGAGGGGGCAGTGAGGGGCCCAGTGTTAGAGAGGGAGCAGTGAGGGGCCCAGTGTTAGCGAGGGAGCAGTGAGGGGCCCAGTGTTAGAGAGGGAGCAGTGAGGTGCCCAGTGTTAGAGAGGGAGCAGTGAGCAGGCCAAGTTTTAGAGAGGGGGCAGTGAGCAGGCCCAGTGTTAGAGAGGGAGCAGTGAGGGGCCCAGTGTTAGAGAGGGTGCAGTGAGAGGCCCAGTGTTAGAGAGGGAGCAGTGAGGGGCCCAGTGTTAGAGAGGGGGCAGTGAGGGGCCCAGTGTTGGAGAGGGAGCAGTGAGGGGCCCAGTGTTAGAGAGGGAGCAGTGAGCAGGCCCAGTATTAGAGAGGGAGCAGTGAGGGGCCCAGTGTTAGAGAGGGAGGGGGTGAGGGGCCCAGTGTTAGAGAGGGAGCTGTGAGCAGGCCCAGTGTTAGAGAGGGAGGGGGTGAGGGGACCAGTGTTAGAGAGGGGGCAGGTGAGGGGTCCAGTGTAAGAGAGGGAGCAGGTGAGGGGCCCAGTGTTAGAGAGGGAGCAGTGAGCAGGCCCAGTGTTAGAGAGGGGGCAGTGAGCAGGCCCAGTGTTAGAGAGGGAGCAGTGAGGGGCCCAGTGTTAGAGAGGGGGCAAGTGAGGGGTCCAGTGTTAGAGAGGGAGCAGTGAGCAAGCCCAGTGTTAGAGAGGGAGCAGTGAGAGGCCCAGTGTTAGAGAGAGGTCAGTGAGGGGCCCAGTGTTAGTGGGGGAGCAGTGAGGGGCCCAGTGTTTAAGAGGGAGCAGTGAGGGGACCAGTGTTAGAGAGGGAGTAGTGAGCAGGCCCAGTGTTAGAGAGGGAGCAGTGAGCAGGCCCAGTGTTAGAGAGGGAGCAGTGAGGGGCCCAGTGTTAGAGAGGGAGCAGTGAGGGGCCCAGTGTTAGAGAGGGAGCAGTGAGGGGCCCAGTGTTAGAGAGGGAGCAGTGAGCAGGCCCAGTGTTAGAGAGGGAGCAGTGAGGGGCCCAGTGTTAGAGAGGGAGCAGTGAGCAGGCCCAGTGTTAGAGAGAGGTCAGTGAGCAGGCCCAGTGTTAGAGAGGGAGCAGGTGAGGGGGGCCCAGTGTTAGAGAGGGAGCAGTGAGGGGTCCAGTGTTAGAGAGGGAGCAGTGAGGGGCCCAGTGTTAGAGAGGGAGCAGTGAGGGGCACAGTGTTAGAGAGGGAGCAGTGAGGGGCCCAGTGTTAGAGAGGGAGCAGTGAGGGGCCCAGTGTTAGAGAGGGAGCAGTGAGGGGCCCAGTATTAGAGAGGGAGTAGTGAGGGGCCCAGTGTTGGAGAGGGAGCAGTGAGGGGCCCAGTGTTAGAGAGGGAGCAGTGAGGGGTCCAGTGATAGAGAGGGAGCAGTGAGGGGCCCAGTGTTAGAGAGGGAGCAGTGAGGGGCCCAGTGTTAGAGAGGGAGCAGTGAGGGGCCCAGTGTTAGAGAGGGGGCAGTGAGGGGCCCAGTGTTAGAGAGGGAGGGGGTGAGGGGCCCAGTGTTAGAGAGGGAGCAGTGAGGGGCCCAGTGTTAGAGAGGGAGCAGTGAGGGGCCCAGTGTTAGAGAGGGAGCAGTGAGGGGCCCAGTGTTAGAGAGGGAGCAGTGAGGGGCCCAGTGTTAGAGAGAGGTCAGTGAGCAGGCCCAGTGTTAGAGAGGGAGCAGTAAGGGGCCCAGTGTTAGAGAGGGAGCAGTGAGGGGCACAGTGTTAGAGAGGGAGCAGTGAGGGGCCCAGTGTTAGAGAGGGAGCAGTGAGGGGCCCAGTGTTAAAGAAGGAGCAGGTGAGGGGGGCCCAGTGTTAGAGAAGGAGCAGGTGAGGGGGGCCCAGTGTTAGAGACGGAGCAGTGAGGGGCCCAGTGTTAGAGAGGGGGCAGAGAGGGGCCCAGTGTTAGAGAGGGAGCAGTGAGGGGCCCAGTGTTAGAGAGGGAGCAGTGAGGGGCCCAGTGTCAGAGAGGGAGCAGTGAGGGGCCCAGTGTTAGAGAGGGAGCAGTGAGGGGCCCAGTATTAGAGAGGGAGTAGTGAGGGGCCCAGTGTTAGAGAGGGAGCAGTGAGGGGCCCAGTGTTAGAGAGGGAGCAGTGAGGGGTCCAGTGATAGAGAGGGAGCAGTGAGGGGCCCAGTGTTAGAGAGGGAGCAGTGAGGGGCCCAGTGTTAGAGAGGGAGCAGTGAGGGGCCCAGTGTTAGAGAGGGAGCAGTGAGGGGCCCAGTGTTAGAGAGGGGGCAGTGAGGGGCCCAGTGTTAGAGAGGGAGCAGTGAGGGGCCCAGTGTTAGCGAGGGAGCAGTGAGGGGCCCAGTGTTAGAGAGGGAGCAGTGAGGTGCCCAGTGTTAGAGAGGGAGCAGTGAGCAGGCCAAGTTTTAGAGAGGGGGCAGTGAGCAGGCCCAGTGTTAGAGAGGGAGCAGTGAGGGGCCCAGTGTTAGAGAGGGTGCAGTGAGAGGCCCAGTGTTAGAGAGGGAGCAGTGAGGGGCCCAGTGTTAGAGAGGGGGCAGTGAGGGGCCCAGTGTTGGAGAGGGAGCAGTGAGGGGCCCAGTGTTAGAGAGGGAGCAGTGAGCAGGCCCAGTATTAGAGAGGGAGCAGTGAGGGGCCCAGTGTTAGAGAGGGAGGGGGTGAGGGGCCCAGTGTTAGAGAGGGAGCTGTGAGCAGGCCCAGTGTTAGAGAGGGAGGGGGTGAGGGGACCAGTGTTAGAGAGGGGGCAGGTGAGGGGTCCAGTGTAAGAGAGGGAGCAGGTGAGGGGCCCAGTGTTAGAGAGGGAGCAGTGAGCAGGCCCAGTGTTAGAGAGGGGGCAGTGAGCAGGCCCAGTGTTAGAGAGGGAGCAGTGAGGGGCCCAGTGTTAGAGAGGGGGCAAGTGAGGGGTCCAGTGTTAGAGAGGGAGCAGTGAGCAAGCCCAGTGTTAGAGAGGGAGCAGTGAGGGGCCCAGTGTTAGAGAGAGGTCAGTGAGGGGCCCAGTGTTAGTGGGGGAGCAGTGAGGGGCCCAGTGTTTAAGAGGGAGCAGTGACGGGACCAGTGTTAGAGAGGGAGTAGTGAGCAGGCCCAGTGTTAGAGAGGGAGCAGTGAGCAGGCCCAGTGTTAGAGAGGGAGCAGTGAGGGGCCCAGTGTTAGAGAGGGAGCAGTGAGGGGCCCAGTGTTAGAGAGGGAGCAGTGAGGGGCCCAGTGTTAGAGAGGGAGCAGTGAGCAGGCCCAGTGTTAGAGAGGGAGCAGTGAGGGGCCCAGTGTTAGAGAGGGAGCAGTGAGCAGGCCCAGTGTTAGAGAGAGGTCAGTGAGCAGGCCCAGTGTTAGAGAGGGAGCAGGTGAGGGGGGCCCAGTGTTAGAGAGGGAGCAGTGAGGGGCCCAGTGTTAGAGAGGGAGCAGTGAGGGGCACAGTGTTAGAGAGGGAGCAGTGAGGGGCCCAGTGTTAGAGAGGGAGCAGTGAGGGGCCCAGTGTTAGAGAGGGAGCAGTGAGGGGCCCAGTATTAGAGAGGGAGTAGTGAGGGGCCCAGTGTTGGAGAGGGAGCAGTGAGGGGCCCAGTGTTAGAGAGGGAGCAGTGAGGGGTCCAGTGATAGAGAGGGAGCAGTGAGGGGCCCAGTGTTAGAGAGGGAGCAGTGAGGGGCCCAGTGTTAGAGAGGGAGCAGTGAGGGGCCCAGTGTTAGAGAGGGGGCAGTGAGGGGCCCAGTGTTAGAGAGGGAGGGGGTGAGGGGCCCAGTGTTAGAGAGGGAGCAGTGAGGGGCCCAGTGTTAGAGAGGGAGCAGTGAGGGGCCCAGTGTTAGAGAGGGAGGGGGTGAGGGGCCCAGTGTTAGAGAGGGAGCAGTGAGCAGGCCCAGTGTTAGAGAGGGAGGGGGTGAGGGGCCCAGTGTTAGAGAGGGAGCAGTGAGGGGACCAGTGTTAGAGAGGGAGCAGTGAGCAGGCCCAGTGTTAGAGAGGGAGCAGTGAGGGGCCCAGTGTTAGAGAGGGAGCAGTGAGCAGGCCCAGTGTTAAAGAGAGGTCAGTGAGCAGGCCCAGTGTTAGAGAGGGAGCAGGTGAGGGGGGCCCAGTGTTAGAGAGGGAGCAGTGAGGGGCCCAGTGTTAGAGAGGGAGCAGTGAGGGGCCCAGTGTTAGAGAGGGAGCAGTGAGGGGCACAGTGTTAGAGAGGGAGCAGTGAGGGGTCCAGTGTTAGAGAGGGAGCAGTGAGGGGCCCAGTGTTAGAGAGGGAGCAGTGAGGGGCCCAGTATTAGAGAGGGAGTAGTGAGGGGCCCAGTGTTGGAGACGGAGCAGTGAGGGGCCCAGTGTTAGAGAGGGAGCAGTGAGGGGTCCAGTGATAGAGAGGGAGCAGTGAGGGGCCCAGTGTTAGAGAGGGAGCAGTGAGGGGCCCAGTGTTAGAGAGGGAGCAGTGAGGGGCCCAGTGTTAGAGAGGGGGCAGTGAGGGGCCCAGTGTTAGAGAGGGAGCAGTGAGGGGCCCAGTGTTAGCGAGGGAGCAGTGAGGGGCTCAGTGTTAGAGAGGGAGCAGTGAGGTGCCCAGTGTTAGAGAGGGAGCAGTGAGGGGCCCAGTGTTAGAGAGGGAGCAGTGAGGGGCCCAGTGTTAGAGAGAGGGCAGTGAGGGGCCCAGTGTTAGAGAGGGGGCAGAGATGGGCCCAGTGTTAGAGAGGTGGCAGTGAGGGGCCCAGTGTTAGAGAGGGGGCAGAGAGGGGCCCAGTGTTAGAGAGGGGGCAGTGAGGGGCCCAGTGTTAGAGAGGGAGCAGTGAGGGGCCCAGTGTTAGAGAGGGAGCAGGTGAGGGGCCCAGTGTTAGAGAGGGAGCAGTGAGCAGGCCAAGTGTTAGAGAGGGGGCAGTGAGCAGGCCCAGTGTTAGAGATGGAGCAGTGAGGGGCCCAGTGTTAGAGAGGGAGCAGTGAGGGGCCCAGTGTTAGAGAGGGAGCAGTGAGGGGCCCAGTGTTAGAGAGGGGGCAGTGAGGGGCCCAGTGTTAGAGAGGGAGCAGTGAGGGGCCCAGTGTTAGAGAGGGAGCAGTGAGCAGGCCCAGTATTAGAGAAGGAGCAGTGAGCAGGCCCAGTGTTAGAGAGGGGGCAGAGAGGGGCCCAGTGTTAGAGAGGGAGCAGTGAGGGGCCCAGTGTTAGAGAGGGAGCAGTGAGGGGACCAGTGTTAGAGAGGGAGTAGTGAGCAGGCCCAGTGTTCGAGAGGGAGCAGTGAGCAGGCCCAGTGTTAGAGAGGGAGCAGTGAGGGGCCCAGTGTTATAGAGGGAGCAGTGAGGGGCCCAGTGTTAGAGAGGGAGCAGTGAGGGGTCCAGTGTTAGAGAGGGAGCAGTGAGCAGGCCCAGTGTTAGAGAGGGAGCAGTGAGGGGCCCAGTGTTAGAGAGGGAGCAGTGAGCAGGCCCAGTGTTAGAGAGAGGTCAGTGAGCAGGCCCAGTGTTAGAGAGGGAGCAGGTGAGGGGGGCCCAGTGTTAGAGAGGGAGCAGTGAGGGGCCCAGTGTTAGAGAGGGAGCAGTGAGGGGCCCAGTGTTAGAGAGGGAGCAGTGAGGGGCGCAGTGTTAGAGAGAGGTCAGTGAGCAGGCCCAGTGATAGAGAGGGAGCAGTAAGGGGCCCAGTGTTCGAGAGGGAGCAGTGAGGGGCACAGTGTTAAGGAGGGAGCAGTGAGGGGCCCAGTGTTAAAGAAGGAGCAGGTGAGGGGGGCCCAGTGTTAGAGAAGGAGCAGGTGAGGGGGGCCCAGTGTTAGAGAGGGAGCAGTGAGGGGCCCAGTGTTAGAGAGGGGGCAGTGAGGGGCCCAGTGTTAGAGAGGGAGCAGTGAGGGGCCCAGTGTTAGAGAGGGAGCAGTGAGGGGCCCAGTGTTAGAGAGGGGGCAGTGAGGGGCCCAGTGTTAGAGAGGGAGCAGTGAGGGGCCAAGTGTTAGAGAGGGAGCAGTGAGGGGCCCAGTGTTAGAGAGGGAGCAGTGAGGGGCCCAGTGTTAGAGAGGGGGCAGTGAGCAGGCCCAGTGTTAGAGAGGGGGCAGTGTGGGGCCCAGTGTTAGAGAGGGGGCAGTGAGCAGGCCCAGTGTTAGAGAGGGAGCAGTGAGGGGACCAGTGTTAGAGAGGGGCAGAGAGGGGCCCAGTGTTAGAGAGGGAGCAGTGAGGGGACCAATGTTAGAGAGGGGGCAGAGAGGGGCCTAGTGTTAGAGAGGGAGCAGTGAGGGGCCCAGTGTTAGAGAGGGAGCAGTGAGGGGCCCAGTGTTAGAGAGGGAGCAGTGAGGGGCCCAGTGTTAGAGAGGGAGCAGTGAGGGGCCCAGTGTCAGAGAGGGAGCAGTGAGGGGCCCAGTGTTAAAGAAGGAGCAGGTAAGGGGGGCCCAGTGTTAGAGAAGGAGCAGGTGAGGGGGGCCCAGTGTTAGAGAGGGAGCAGTGAGGGGCCCAGTGTTAGAGAGGGGGCAGTGAGGGGCCCAGTGTTAGAGAGGGAGCAGTGAGGGGCCCAGTGTTAGAGAGGGAGCAGTCAGGGGACCAGTATTAGAGAGGGAGTAGTGAGGGGCCCAGTGTTAGAGAGGGAGCAGTGAGGGGCCCAGTGTTAGAGAGGGAGCAGTGAGGGGTCCAGTGATAGAGAGGGAGCAGTGAGGGGCCCAGTATTAGAGAGGGAGCAGTGAGGGGCCCAGTGTTAGAGAGGGAGCAGGTGAGGGGTCTGGTGTTAGAGAGGGGGCAGTGAGCAGGCCCAGTGTTAGAGAGGGAGCAGTGAGGGGCCCAGTGTTAGAGAGGGAGCAGTGAGGGGCCCAGTGTTAGAGAGGGAGCAGTGAGGGGCCCAGTGTTAGAGAGGGAGCAGTGAGGGGCCCAGTGTTAGAGAGGGGGCAGTGAGCAGGCCCAGTGTTAGAGAGGGGGCAGTGTGGGGCCCAGTGTTAGAGAGGGGGCATGAGCAGGCCCAGTGTTAGAGAGGGAGCAGTGAGGGGACCAGTGTTAGAGAGAGGGCAGAGAGGGGCCCAGTGTTAGAGAGGGAGCAGTGAGGGGCCCAGTGTTAGAGAGGGAGCAGTGAAGGGACCAGTGTTAGAGAGGGAGTAGTGAGCAGGCCCAGTGTTAGAGAGGGAGCAGTGAGCAGGCCCAGTGTTAGAGAGGGAGCAGTGAGGGGCCCAGTGTTAGAGAGGGAGCAGTGAGGGGCCCAGTGTTATAGAGGGAGCAGTGAGGGGTCCAGTGTTAGAGAGGGAGCAGTGAGCAGGCCCAGTGTTAGAGAGGGAGCAGTGAGGGGCCCAGTGTTAGAGAGGGAGCAGTGAGCAGGCCCAGTGTTAGAGAGAGGTCAGTGAGCAGGCCCAGTGTTAGAGAGGGAGCAGGTGAGGGGGGCCCAGTGTTAGAGAGGGAGCAGTGAGGGGCCCAGTGGTAGAGAGGGAGCAGTGAGCGGCCCAGTGTTAGAGAGGGAGCAGTGAGGGGCCCAGTGTTAGAGAGAGGTCAGTGAGCAGGCCCAGTGATAGAGAGGGAGCAGTAAGGGGCCCAGTGTTAGAGAGGGAGCAGTGAGGGGCACAGTGTTAGAGAGGGAGCAGTGAGGGGCCCAGTGTTAGAGAGGGAGCAGTGAGGGGCCCAGTGTTAAAGAAGGAGCAGGTGAGGGGGGCCCAGTGTTAGAGAAGGAGCAGGTGAGGGGGGCCCAGTGTTAGAGAGGGAGCAGTGAGGGGCCCAGTGTTAGAGAGGGGGCAGTGAGGGGCCCAGTGTTAGAGAGGGAGCAGTGAGGGGCCCAGTGTTAGAGAGGGAGCAGTGAGGGGCCCAGTGTTAGAGAGGGGGCAGTGAGGGGCCCAGTGTTAGAGAGGGAGCAGTGAGGGGCCCAGTGTTAGAGAGGGAGCAGTGAGGGGCCCAGTGTTAGAGAGGGAGCAGTGAGGGGCCCAGTGTTAGAGAGGGGGCAGTGAGCAGGCCCAGTGTTAGAGAGGGGGCAGTGTGGGGCCCAGTGTTAGAGAGGGGGCAGTGAGCAGGCCCAGTGTTAGAGAGGGAGCAGTGAGGGGACCAGTGTTAGAGAGGGGGTAGAGAGGGGCCCAGTGTTAGAGAGGGAGCAGTGAGGGGACCAGTGTTAGAGAGGGGGCAGAGAGGGGCCCAGTGTTAGAGAGGGAGCAGTGAGGGGCCCAGTGTTAGAGAGGGAGCAGTGAGGGGACCAGTGTTAGAGAGGGAGTAGTGAGCAGGCCCAGTGTTAGAGAGGGAGCAGTAAGCAGGCCCAGTGTTAGAGAGGGAGCAGTGAGGGGCTCAGTGTTAGAGAGGGAGCAGTGAGTGGCCCAGTGTTAGAGAGGGAGCAGTGAGGGGTCCAGTGTTAGAGAGGGAGCAGTGAGCAGGCCCAGTGTTAGAGAGGGAGCAGTGAGGGGCCCAGTGTTAGAGAGGGAGCAGTGAGCAGGCCCAGTGTTAGAGAGAGGTCAGTGAGCAGGCCCAGTGTTAGAGAGGGAGCAGGTGAGGGGGGCCCAGTGTTAGAGAGGGAGCAGTGAGGGGCCCAGTGTTAGTGAGGGAGCAGTGAGGGGCCCAGTGTTAGAGAGGGAGCAGTGAGGGGCCCAGTGTTAGAGAGAGGTCAGTGAGCAGGCCCAGTGATAGAGAGGGAGCAGAAAGGGGCCCAGTGTTAGAGAGGAAGCAGTGAGGGGCACAGTGTTAGAGAGGGAGCAGTGAGGGGCCCAGTGTTAGAGAGGGAGCAGTGAGGGGCCCAGTGTTAAAGAAGGAGCAGGTGAGGGGTGCCCAGTGTTAGAGAAGGAGCAGGTGAGGGGGGCCCAGTGTTAGAGAGGGAGCAGTGAGGGGCCCAGTGTTAGAGAGGGAGCAGTGAGGGGCGCAGTGTTAGAGAGGGGGCAGTGAGGGGCCCAGTGTTAGAGAGGGAGCAGTGAGGGGCCCAGTGTTAGAGAGGGAGCAGTGAGGGGCCCAGTGTTAGAGAGGGAGCAGTGAGGGGCCCAGTGTTAGAGAGGGGGCAGTGGGCAGGCCCAGTGTTAGAGAGGGGGCAGTGTGGGGCCCAGTGTTAGAGAGGGGGCAGTGAGCAGGCCCAGTGTTAGAGAGGGAGCAGTGAGGGGACCAGTGTTAGAGAGGGAGTAGTGAGCAGGCCCAGTGTTAGAGAGGGAGCAGTGAGCAGGCCCAGTGTTAGAGAGGGAGCAGTGAGGGGCTCAGTGTTAGAGAGGGAGCAGTGAGTGGCCCAGTGTTAGAGAGGGAGCAGTGAGGGGTCCAGTGTTAGAGAGGGAGCAGTGAGCAGGCCCAGTGTTAGAGAGGGAGCAGTGAGGGGCCCAGTGTTAGAGAGGGAGCAGTGAGCAGGCCCAGTGTTAGAGAGAGGTCAGTGAGCAGGCCCAGTGTTAGAGAGGGAGCAGGTGAGGGGGGCCCAGTGTTAGAGAGGGAGCAGTGAGGGGCCCAGTGTTAGTGAGGGAGCAGTGAGGGGCCCAGTGTTAGAGAGGGAGCAGTGAGGGGCCCAGTGTTAGAGAGAGGTCAGTGAGCAGGCCCAGTGATAGAGAGGGAGCAGTAAGGGGCCCAGTGTTAGAGAGGAAGCAGTGAGGGGCACAGTGTTAGAGAGGGAGCAGTGAGGGGCCCAGTGTTAGAGAGGGAGCAGTGAGGGGCCCAGTGTTAAAGAAGGAGCAGGTGAGGGGTGCCCAGTGTTAGAGAAGGAGCAGGTGAGGGGGGCCCAGTGTTAGAGAGGGAGCAGTGAGGGTCCCAGTGTTAGAGAGGGGGCAGTGAGGGGCCCAGTGTTAGAGAGGGAGCAGTGAGGGGCCCAGTGTTAGAGAGGGAGCAGTGAGGGGCCCAGTGTTAGAGAGGGGGCAGTGAGGGGCCCAGTGTTAGAGAGGGAGCAGTGAGGGGCCCAGTGTTAGAGAGGGAGCAGTGAGGGGCCCAGTGTTAGAGAGGGAGCAGTGAGGGGTCCAGTGATAGAGAGGGAGCAGTGAGGGGCCCAGTGTTAGAGAGGGAGCAGTGAGGGGCCCAGTGTTAGAGAGGGAGCAGTGAGGGGCCCAGTGTTAGAGAGGGAGCAGTGAGGGGCCCAGTGTTAGAGAGGGAGCAGTGAGGGGCCCAGTGTTAAAGAAGGAGCAGGTAAGGGGGGCCCAGTGTTAGAGAAGGAGCAGGTGAGGGGGGCCCAGTGTTAGAGAGGGAGCAGTGAGGGGCCCAGTGTTAGAGAGGGGGCAGTGAGGGGCCCAGTGTTAGAGAGGGAGCAGTGAGGGGCCCAGTGTTAGAGAGGGAGCAGTGAGGGGCCCAGTATTAGAGAGGGAGTAGTGAGGGGCCCAGTGTTAGAGAGGGAGCAGTGAGGGGCCCAGTGTTAGAGAGGGAGCAGTGAGGGGTCCAGTGATAGAGAGGGAGCAGTGAGGGGCCCAGTGTTAGAGAGGGAGCAGTGAGGGGCCCAGTGATAGAGAGGGAGCAGTGAGGGGCCCAGTGTTAGAGAGGGGGCAGTGAGGGGCCCAGTGTTAGAGAGGGAGCAGTGAGGTGTCCAGTGTTAGAGAGGGAGCAGTGAGGGGCCCAGTGTTAGAGAGGGAGCAGTGAGGGGCCCAGTGTTAGAGAGGGGGCAGTGAGGGGCCCAGTATTAGAGAGGGGGCAGAGATGGGCCCAGTGTTAGAGAGGGAGCAGTGAGGGGCCCAGTGTTAGAGAGGGAGCAGTGAGCAGGCCCAGTGTTAGAGAGGGAGCAGTGAGGGGCCCAGTGTTAGAGAGGGAGCAGGTGAGGGGGGCCCAGTGTTAGAGAGGGAGCAGTGAGCAGGCCCAGTGTTAGAGAGGGAGCAGTGAGGGGTCCAGTGTTAGAGAGGGGGCAGGTGAGGGGTCCAGTGTTAGAGAGGGAGCAGTGAGGGGCCCAGTATTAGAGAGGGAGCAGTGAGGGGCCCAGTGTTAGAGAGGGAGCAGGTGAGATGTCTGGTGTTAGAGAGGGGGCAGTGAGCAGGCCCAGTGTTAGAGAGGGAGCAGTGAGGGGCCCAGTGTTAGAGAGGGAGCAGTGAGGGGACCAGTGTTAGAGAGGGAGTAGTGAGGGGACCAGTGTTAGAGAGGGGGCAGAGAGGGGCCCAGTGTTAGAGAGGGAGCAGTGAGGGGCCCAGTGTTAGAGAGGGAGCAGTGAGGGGCCCAGTGTTAGAGAGGGAGCAGTGAGCAGGCCCAGTGTTAGAGAGGGAGCAGGTGAGGGGGGCCCAGTGTTAGAGAGGGAGCAGTGAGGGGCACAGTGTTAGAGAGGGAGCAGTGAGGGGCCCAGTGTTAGAGAGGGAGCAGTGAGGGGCCCAGTGTTAAAGAAGGAGCAGGTGAGGGGGGCCCAGTGTTAGAGAAGGAGCAGGTGAGGGGGGCCCAGTGTTAGAGAGGGAGCAGTGAGGGGCCCAGTGTTAGAGAGGGAGCAGGTGAGGGGGGCCCAGTGTTAGAGAGGGAGCAGTGAGCAGGCCCAGTGTTGGAGAGGGAGCAGTGAGGGGTCCAGTGTTAGAGAGGGGGCAGGTGAGGGGTCCAGTGTTAGAGAGGGAGCAGTGAGGGGCCCAGTATTAGAGAGGGAGCAGTGAGGGGCCCAGTGTTAGAGAGGGAGCAGGTGAGATGTCTGGTGTTAGAGAGGGGGCAGTGAGCAGGCCCAGTGTTAGAGAGGGAGCAGTGAGGGCCCCAGTGTTAGAGACGGAGCAGTGAGGGGCCCAGTGTTAGAGAGGGAGCAGTGAGGGGCCCAGTGTTAGAGAGGGAGCAGTGAGGGGACCAGTGTTAGAGAGGGAGTAGTGAGGGGACCAGTGTTAGAGAGGGGGCAGAGAGGGGCCCAGTGTTAGAGAGGGAGCAGTGAGGGGCCCAGTGTTAGAGAGGGAGCAGTGAGGGGACCAGTGTTAGAGAGGGAGAAGTGAGCAGGCCCAGTGTTAGAGAGGGAGCAATGAGCATGCCCAGTGTTAGAGAGGGAGCAGTGAGGGGCCCAGTGTTAGAGAGGGAGCAGTGAGGGGCCCAGTGTTAGAGAGGGAGCAGTGAGGGGCCCAGTGTTAGAGAGGGAGCAGTGAGCAGGCCCAGTGTTAGAGAGGGAGCAGTGAGAGGCCCAGAGTTAGAGAGGGAGCAGTGAGCAGGCCCAGTGTTAGAGAGAGGTCTGTGAGCAGGCCCAGTGTTAGAGAGGGAGCAGGTGAGGGGGGCCCAGTGTTAGAGAGGGAGCAGTGAGGGGCACAGTGTTAGAGAGGGAGCAGTGAGGGGCCCAGTGTTAGAGAGGGAGCAGTGAGGGGCCCAGTGTTAAAGAAGGAGCAGGTGAGGGGGGCCCAGTGTTAGAGAAGGAGCAGGTGAGGGGGGCCCAGTGTTAGAGAGGGAGCAGTGAGGGGCCCAGTGTTAGAGAGGGAGCAGTGAGGGGCCCAATGTTAGAGAGAGGTCAGTGAGCAGGCCCAGTGATAGAGAGGGAGCAGTAAGGGGCCCAGTGTTAGAGAGGGAGCAGTGAGGGGCACAGTGTTAGAGAGGGAGCAGTGAGGGGCCCAGTGTTAGAGAGGGAGCAGTGAGGGGCCCAGTGTTAAAGAAGGAGCAGGTGAGGGGGGCCCAGTGTTAGAGAAGGAGCAGGTGAGGGGGGCCCAGTGTTAGAGAGGGAGTAGTGAGGGGCCCAGTGTTAGAGAGGGGGCAGTGAGGGGCCCAGTGTTAGAGAGGGAGCAGTGAGGGGCCCAGTGTTAGAGAGGGAGCAGTGAGGGGCCTAGTGTTAAAGAAGGAGCAGGTAAGGGGGGCCCAGTGTTAGAGAAGGTGCAGGTGAGGGGGGCCCAGTGTTAGAGAGGGAGCAGTGAGGGGCCCAGTGTTAGAGAGGGGGCAGTGAGGGGCCCAGTGTTAGATGGGGAGCAGTGAGGGGCCCAGTGTTAGAGAGGGAGCAGTGAGGGGCCCAGTATTAGAGAGGGAGTAGTGAGGGGCCCAGTGTTAGAGAGGGAGCAGTGAGGGGCCCAGTGTTAGAGAGGGAGCAGTGAGGGGTCCCGTGATAGAGAGGGAGCAGTGAGGGGCCCAGTGTTAGAGAGGGAGCAGTGAGGGGCCCAGTGTTAGAGAGGGAGCAGTGAGGGGCCCAGTGTTAGAGAGGGGGCAGTGAGGGGCCCAGTGTTAGAGAGGGAGCAGTGCGGGGCCCAGTGTTAGCGAGGGAGCAGTGAGGGGCCCAGTGTTAGAGAGGGAGCAGTGAGGTGCCCAGTGTTAGAGAGGGAGCAGTGAGGGGGCCAGTGTTAGAGAGGGAGCAGTGAGGGGCCCAGTGTTAGAGAGGGAGCAGTGAGGGGCCCAGTGTTAGAGAGGGAGCAGTGAGGGGCCCAGTGTTAAAGAAGGAGCAGGTGAGGGGGGCCCAGTGTTAGAGAAGGAGCAGGTGAGGGGGGCCCAGTGTTAGAGAGGGAGTAGTGAGGGGCCCAGTGTTAGAGAGGGGGCAGTGAGGGGCCCAGTGTTAGAGAGGGAGCAGTGAGGGGCCCAGTGTTAGAGAGGGAGCAGTGAGGGGCCTAGTGTTAAAGAAGGAGCAGGTAAGGGGGGCCCAGTGTTAGAGAAGGTGCAGGTGAGGGGGGCCCAGTGTTAGAGAGGGAGCAGTGAGGGGCCCAGTGTTAGAGAGGGAGCAGTGAGGGGACCAGTGTTAGAGAGGGAGAAGTGAGCAGGCCCAGTGTTAGAGAGGGAGCAATGAGCATGCCCAGTGTTAGAGAGGGAGCAGTGAGGGGCCCAGTGTTAGAGAGGGAGCAGTGAGGGGCCCAGTGTTAGAGAGGGAGCAGTGAGGGGCCCAGTGTTAGAGAGGGAGCAGTGAGCAGGCCCAGTGTTAGAGAGGGAGCAGTGAGAGGCCCAGAGTTAGAGAGGGAGCAGTGAGCAGGCCCAGTGTTAGAGAGAGGTCTGTGAGCAGGCCCAGTGTTAGAGAGGGAGCAGGTGAGGGGGGCCCAGTGTTAGAGAGGGAGCAGTGAGGGGCACAGTGTTAGAGAGGGAGCAGTGAGGGGCCCAGTGTTAGAGAGGGAGCAGTGAGGGGCCCAGTGTTAAAGAAGGAGCAGGTGAGGGGGGCCCAGTGTTAGAGAAGGAGCAGGTGAGGGGGGCCCAGTGTTAGAGAGGGAGCAGTGAGGGGCCCAGTGTTAGAGAGGGAGCAGTGAGGGGCCCAATGTTAGAGAGAGGTCAGTGAGCAGGCCCAGTGATAGAGAGGGAGCAGTAAGGGGCCCAGTGTTAGAGAGGGAGCAGTGAGGGGCACAGTGTTAGAGAGGGAGCAGTGAGGGGCCCAGTGTTAGAGAGGGAGCAGTGAGGGGCCCAGTGTTAAAGAAGGAGCAGGTGAGGGGGGCCCAGTGTTAGAGAAGGAGCAGGTGAGGGGGGCCCAGTGTTAGAGAGGGAGTAGTGAGGGGCCCAGTGTTAGAGAGGGGGCAGTGAGGGGCCCAGTGTTAGAGAGGGAGCAGTGAGGGGCCCAGTGTTAGAGAGGGAGCAGTGAGGGGCCTAGTGTTAAAGAAGGAGCAGGTAAGGGGGGCCCAGTGTTAGAGAAGGTGCAGGTGAGGGGGGCCCAGTGTTAGAGAGGGAGCAGTGAGGGGCCCAGTGTTAGAGAGGGGGCAGTGAGGGGCCCAGTGTTAGATGGGGAGCAGTGAGGGGCCCAGTGTTAGAGAGGGAGCAGTGAGGGGCCCAGTATTAGAGAGGGAGTAGTGAGGGGCCCAGTGTTAGAGAGGGAGCAGTGAGGGGCCCAGTGTTAGAGAGGGAGCAGTGAGGGGTCCCGTGATAGAGAGGGAGCAGTGAGGGGCCCAGTGTTAGAGAGGGAGCAGTGAGGGGCCCAGTGTTAGAGAGGGAGCAGTGAGGGGCCCAGTGTTAGAGAGGGGGCAGTGAGGGGCCCAGTGTTAGAGAGGGAGCAGTGCGGGGCCCAGTGTTAGCGAGGGAGCAGTGAGGGGCCCAGTGTTAGAGAGGGAGCAGTGAGGTGCCCAGTGTTAGAGAGGGAGCAGTGAGGGGGCCAGTGTTAGAGAGGGAGCAGTGAGGGGCCCAGTGTTAGAGAGGGAGCAGTGAGGGGCCCAGTGTTAGAGAGGGAGCAGTGAGGGGCCCAGTGTTAAAGAAGGAGCAGGTGAGGGGGGCCCAGTGTTAGAGAAGGAGCAGGTGAGGGGGGCCCAGTGTTAGAGAGGGAGTAGTGAGGGGCCCAGTGTTAGAGAGGGGGCAGTGAGGGGCCCAGTGTTAGAGAGGGAGCAGTGAGGGGCCCAGTGTTAGAGAGGGAGCAGTGAGGGGCCTAGTGTTAAAGAAGGAGCAGGTAAGGGGGGCCCAGTGTTAGAGAAGGTGCAGGTGAGGGGGGCCCAGTGTTAGAGAGGGAGCAGTGAGGGGCCCAGTGTTAGAGAGGGGGCAGTGAGGGGCCCAGTGTTAGATGGGGAGCAGTGAGGGGCCCAGTGTTAGAGAGGGAGCAGTGAGGGGCCCAGTATTAGAGAGGGAGTAGTGAGGGGCCCAGTGTTAGAGAGGGAGCAGTGAGGGGCCCAGTGTTAGAGAGGGAGCAGTGAGGGGTCCCGTGATAGAGAGGGAGCAGTGAGGGGCCCAGTGTTAGAGAGGGAGCAGTGAGGGGCCCAGTGTTAGAGAGGGAGCAGTGAGGGGCCCAGTGTTAGAGAGGGGGCAGTGAGGGGCCCAGTGTTAGAGAGGGAGCAGTGCGGGGCCCAGTGTTAGCGAGGGAGCAGTGAGGGGCCCAGTGTTAGAGAGGGAGCAGTGAGGTGCCCAGTGTTAGAGAGGGAGCAGTGAGGGGGCCAGTGTTAGAGAGGGAGCAGTGAGGGGCCCAGTGTTAGAGAGGGGGCAGTGAGGGGCCCAGTGTTAGAGAGGGGGCAGAGATGGGCCCAGTGTTAGAGAGGGGGCAGTGAGGGGCCCAGTGTTAGAGAGGGGGCAGAGAGGGGCCCAGAGTTAGAGAGGGGGCAGTGAGGGGCCCAGTGTTAGAGAGGGAGCAGTGAGGGGCCCAGTGTTAGAGAGGGAGCAGGTGAGGGGCCCAGTGTTAGAGAGGGAGCAGTGAGCAGGCCAAGTGTTAGAGAGGGGGCAGTGAGCAGGCCCAGTGTTAGAGAGGGAGCAGTGAGGGGCCCAGTGTTAGAGAGGGAGCAGTGAGGGCCCCAGTGTTAGAGAGGGGGCAGTGAGGGGCCCAGTGTTGGAGAGGGAGCAGTGAGGGGCCCAGTGTTAGAGAGGGAGCAGTGAGCAGGCCCAGTGTTAGAGAGGGGGCAGTGAGCAGGCCCAGTGTTAGAGAGAGAGCAGTGAGGGGCCCAGTGTTAGAGAGGGGGCAGGTGAGGGGTCCAGTGTTAGAGAGGGAGCAGTGAGCAAGCCCAGTGTTAGAGAGGGAGCAGTGAGCGGCTGAGTGTTAGAGAGAGGTCATTGAGGGGCCCAGTGTTAGAGGGGGAGCAGTGAGGGGCCCAGTGTTAGAGAAGGAGCAGTGAGGGACCCAGTGTTAGAGAGGGGGCAGGTGAGGGGTCCAGTGTTAGAGAGGGAGCAGTGAGCAGGCCCAGTGTTAGAGAGGGAGCAGTGAGGGGCCCAGTGTTAGAGAGGGAGCAGTGAGGGGCCCAGTGTTAGAGAGGGAGCAGAGGGGCCCAGTGTTAGAGAGGGAGCAGTGAGGGGCCCAGTGTTAGAGAGGGGGCGGTGAGCAGGCCCAGTGTTAGAGAGGGGGCAGTGTGGGGCCCAGTGTTAGGGAGGGGGCAGTGAGCAGGCCCAGTGTTAGAGAGGGAGCAGTGAGGGGACCAGTGTTAGAGAGGGGGCAGAGAGGGGCCCAGTGTTGGAGAGGGAGCAGTGAGGGGCCCAGTGTTAGAGAGGGAGCAGTGAGGGGACCAGTGTTAGAGAGGGAGTAGTGAGCAGGCCCAGTGTTAGAGAGGGAGCAGTGAGCAGGCCCAGTGTTAGAGAGGGAGCAGTGAGGGGCCCAGTGTTAGAGAGGGAGCAGTGAGGGGACCAGTGTTAGAGAGGGAGTAGTGAGCAGGCCCAGTGTTAGAGAGGGAGCAGTGAGCAGGCCCAGTGTTAGAGAGGGAGCAGTGAGGGGCCCAGTGTTAGAGAGGGAGCAGTGAGAGGCCCAGTGTTAGAGAGGGAGCAGTGAGGGGTCCAGTGTTAGAGAGGGAGCAGTGAGCAGGCCCAGTGTTAGAGAGGGAGCAGTGAGGGGCCCAGTGTTAGAGAGGGAGCAGTGAGCAGGCCCAGTGTTAGAGAGAGGTCAGTGAGCAGGCCCAGTGTTAGAGAGGGAGCAGGTGAGGGGGGCCCAGTGTTAGAGAGGGGGCAGTGAGGGGCCCAGTGTTAGAGAGGGAGCAGTGAGGGGCCCAGTGTTAGAGAGGGAGCAGTGAGCAGGCCCAGTGTTAGAGAGGGAGCAGTGAGGGGCCCAGTGTTAGAGAGGGAGCAGTGAGCAGGCCCAGTGTTCGGGAGAGGTCAGTGAGCAGGCCCAGTGTTAGAGAGGGAGCAGGTGAGGGGGGCCCAGTGTTAGAGAGGGAGCAGTGAGGGGCCCAGTGTTAGAGAGGGAGCAGTGAGGGGCCCAGTGTTAGAGAGGGAGCAGTGAGGGGCCCAGTGTTCGAGAGAGGTCAGTGAGCAGGCCCAGTGATAGAGAGGGAGCAGTAAGGGGCCCAGTGTTAGAGAGGGAGCAGTGAGGGGCACAGTGTTAGAGAGGGAGCAGTGAGGGGCCCAGTGTTAGAGAGGGAGCAGTGAGGGGCCCAGTGTTAAAGAAGGAGCAGGTGAGGGGGGCCCAGTGTTAGAGAAGGAGCAGGTGAGGGGGGCCCAGTGTTAGAGAGGGAGCAGTGAGGGGCCCAGTGTTAGAGAGGGGGCAGTGAGGGGCCCAGTGTTAGAGAGGGAGCAGTGAGGGGCCCAGTGTTAGAGAGGGAGCAGTGAGGGGCCCAGTGTTAGAGAGGGGGCAGTGAGGGGCCCAGTGTTAGAGAGGGAGCAGTGAGGGGCCCAGTGTTAGAGAGGGAGCAGTGAGGGGCCCAGTGTTAGAGAGGGAGCAGTGAGGGGCCCAGTGTTAGAGAGGGGGCAGTGAGCAGGCCCAGTGTTAGAGAGGGGGCAGTGTGGGGCCCAGTGTTCGAGAGGGGGCAGTGAGCAGGCCCAGTGTTAGAGAGGGAGCAGTGAGGGGACCAGTGTTAGAGAGGGGGCAGAGAGGGGCCCAGTGATAGAGAGGGAGCAGTGAGGGGACCAGTGTTAGAGAGGGGGCAGAGAGTGGCCCAGTGTTAGAGAGGGAGCAGTGAGGGGCCCAGTGTTAGAGAGGGAGCAGTGAGGGGACCAGTGTTAGAGAGGGAGTAGTGAGCAGGCCCAGTGTTAGAGAGGAAGCAGTGAGCAGGCCCAGTGTCAGAGAGGGAGCAGTGAGGGGCCCAGTGTTAGAGAGGGAGCAGTGAGGGGCCCAGTGTTAGAGAGGGAGCAGTGAGGGGTCCAGTGTTAGAGAGGGTGCAGTGAGCAGGCCCAGTGTTAGAGAGGGAGCAGTGAGGGGCCCAGTGTTAGAGAGGGAGCAGTGAGCAGGCCCAGTGTTAGAGAGAGGTCAGTGAGCAGGCCCAGTGTTAGAGAGGGAGCAGGTGAGGGGGGCCCAGTGTTAGAGAGGGAGCAGTGAGGGGCCCAGTGTTAGAGAGGGAGCAGTGAGGGTCCCAGTGTTAGAGAGAGGTCAGTGTGCAGGCCCAGTGATAGAGAGGGAGCAGTAAGGGGCCCAGTGTTAGAGAGGGAGCAGTGAGGGGCACAGTGTTAGAGAGGGAGCAGTGAGGGGCCCAGTGTTAGAGAGGGAGCAGTGAGGGGCCCAGTGTTAAAGAAGGAGCAGGTGAGGGGGGCCCAGTGTTAGAGAAGGAGCAGGTGAGGGGGGCCCAGTGTTAGAGAGGGAGCAGTGAGGGGCCCAGTGTTAGAGAGGGGGCAGTGAGGGGCCCAGTGTTAGAGAGGGAGCAGTGATGGGCCCAGTGTTAGAGAGGGAGCAGTGAGGGGCCCAGTGTTAGAGAGGGAGCAGTGAGGGGTCCAGTGATAGAGAGGGAGCAGTGAGGGGCCCAGTGTTAGAGACGGAGCAGGTAAGGGGGGCCCAGTGTTAGAGAAGGTGCAGGTGAGGGGGGCCCAGTGTTAGAGAGGGAGCAGTGAGGGGCCCAGTGTTAGAGAGGGGGCAGTGAGGGGCCCAGTGTTAGATGGGGAGCAGTGAGGGGCCCAGTGTTAGAGAGGGAGCAGTGAGGGGCCCAGTATTAGAGAGGGAGTAGTGAGGGGCCCAGTGTTAGAGAGGGAGCAGTGAGGGGCCCAGTGTTAGAGAGGGAGCAGTGAGGGGTCCCGTGATAGAGAGGGAGCAGTGAGGGGCCCAGTGTTAGAGAGGGAGCAGTGAGGGGCCCAGTGTTAGAGAGGGAGCAGTGAGGGGCCCAGTGTTAGAGAGGGGGCAGTGAGGGGCCCAGTGTTAGAGAGGGAGCAGTGTGGGGCCCAGTGTTAGCGAGGGAGCAGTGAGGGGCCCAGTGTTAGAGAGGTAGCAGTGAGGTGCCCAGTGTTAGAGAGGGAGCAGTGAGGGGGCCAGTGTTAGAGAGGGAGCAGTGAGGGGCCCAGTGTTAGAGAGGGGGCAGTGAGGGGCCCAGTGTTAGAGAGGTGGCAGAGATGGGCCCAGTGTTAGAGAGGGGGCAGTGAGGGGCCCAGTGTTAGAGAGGGGGCAGAGAGGGGCCCAGTGTTAGAGAGGGGGCAGTGAGGGGCCCAGTGTTAGAGAGGGAGCAGTGAGGGGCCCAGTGTTAGAGAGGGAGCAGGTGAGGGGCCCAGTGTTAGAGAGGGAGCAGTGAGCAGGCCAAGTGTTAGAGAGGGGGCAGTGAGCAGGCCCAGTGTTAGAGAGGGAGCAGTGAGGGGCCCAGTGTTAGAGAGGGAGCAGTGAGGGGCCCAGTGTTAGAGAGGGAGCAGTGAGGGCCCCAGTGTTAGAGAGGGGGCAGTGAGGGGCCCAGTGTTGGAGAGGGAGCAGTGAGCAGGCCCAGTATTAGAGAGGGAGCAGTGAGGGGCCCAGTGTTAGAGAGGGAGCAGTGAGTAGGCCCAGTGTTAGAGAGGGGGCAGTGAGCAGGCCCAGTGTTAGAGAGAGAGCAGTGAGGGGCCCAGTGTTAGAGAGGGGGCAGGTGAGGGGTCCAGTGTTAGAGAGGGAGCAGTGAGCAAGCCCAGTGTTAGAGAGGGAGCAGAGAGGGGCCCAGTGTTGGAGAGGGAGCAGTGAGGGGCCCAGTGTTAGAGAGGGAGCAGTGAGGGGACCAGTGTTAGAGAGGGAGTAGTGAGCAGGCCCAGTGTTAGAGAGGGAGCAGTGAGCAGGCCCAGTGTTAGAGAGGGAGCAGTGAGGGGCCCAGAGTTAGAGAGGGAGCAGTGAGGGGACCAGTGTTAGAGAGGGAGTAGTGAGCAGGCCCAGTGTTAGAGAGGGAGCAGTGAGCAGGCCCAGTGTTAGAGAGGGAGCAGTGAGGGGCCCAGTGTTAGAGAGGGAGCAGTGAGAGGCCCAGTGTTAGAGAGGGAGCAGTGAGGGGCCCAGTGTTAGAGAGGGAGCAGTGAGGGGTCCAGTGATAGAGAGGGAGCAGTGAGGGGCCCAGTGTTAGAGAGGGAGCAGTGAGGGGCCCAGTGTTAGAGAGGGAGCAGTGAGGGGCCCAGTGTTAGAGAGGGAGCAGTGAGGGCCCCAGTGTTAGAGAGGGGGCAGTGAGGGGCCCAGTGTTGGAGAGGGAGCAGTGAGCAGGCCCAGTATTAGAGAGGGAGCAGTGAGGGGCCCAGTGTTAGAGAGGGAGCAGTGAGTAGGCCCAGTGTTAGAGAGGGGGCAGTGAGCAGGCCCAGTGTTAGAGAGAGAGCAGTGAGGGGCCCAGTGTTAGAGAGGGGGCAGGTGAGGGGTCCAGTGTTAGAGAGGGAGCAGTGAGCAAGCCCAGTGTTAGAGAGGGAGCAGAGAGGGGCCCAGTGTTGGAGAGGGAGCAGTGAGGGGCCCAGTGTTAGAGAGGGAGCAGTGAGGGGACCAGTGTTAGAGAGGGAGTAGTGAGCAGGCCCAGTGTTAGAGAGGGAGCAGTGAGCAGGCCCAGTGTTAGAGAGGGAGCAGTGAGGGGCCCAGAGTTAGAGAGGGAGCAGTGAGGGGACCAGTGTTAGAGAGGGAGTAGTGAGCAGGCCCAGTGTTAGAGAGGGAGCAGTGAGCAGGCCCAGTGTTAGAGAGGGAGCAGTGAGGGGCCCAGTGTTAGAGAGGGAGCAGTGAGAGGCCCAGTGTTAGAGAGGGAGCAGTGAGGGGCCCAGTGTTAGAGAGGGAGCAGTGAGGGGTCCAGTGATAGAGAGGGAGCAGTGAGGGGCCCAGTGTTAGAGAGGGAGCAGTGAGGGGCCCAGTGTTAGAGAGGGAGCAGTGAGGGGCCCAGTGTTAGAGAGGGAGCAGTGAGGGGCCCAGTGTTAGAGAGGGAGCAGTGAGGGGCCCAGTGTTAAAGAAGGAGCAGGTAAGGGGGGCCCAGTGTTAGAGAAGGAGCAGGTGAGGGGGGCCCAGTGTTAGAGAGGGAGCAGTGAGGGGCCCAGTGTTAGAGAGGGGGCAGTGAGGGGCCCAGTGTTAGAGAGGGAGCAGTGAGGGGCCCAGTGTTAGAGAGGGAGCAGTGAGGGGCCCAGTATTAGAGAGGGAGTAGTGAGGGGCCCAGTGTTAGAGAGGGAGCAGTGAGGGGCCCAGTGTTAGAGAGGGAGCAGTGAGGGGTCCAGTGATAGAGAGGGAGCAGTGAGGGGCCCAGTGTTAGAGAGGGAGCAGTGAGGGGCCCAGTGATAGAGAGGGAGCAGTGAGGGGCCCAGTGTTAGAGAGGGGGCAGTGAGGGGCCCAGTGTTAGAGAGGGAGCAGTGAGGTGTCCAGTGTTAGAGAGGGAGCAGTGAGGGGCCCAGTGTTAGAGAGGGAGCAGTGAGGGGCCCAGTGTTAGAGAGGGGGCAGTGAGGGGCCCAGTATTAGAGAGGGGGCAGAGATGGGCCCAGTGTTAGAGAGGGAGCAGTGAGGGGCCCAGTGTTAGAGAGGGAGCAGTGAGCAGGCCCAGTGTTAGAGAGGGAGCAGTGAGGGGCCCAGTGTTAGAGAGGGAGCAGGTGAGGGGGGCCCAGTGTTAGAGAGGGAGCAGTGAGCAGGCCCAGTGTTAGAGAGGGAGCAGTGAGGGGTCCAGTGTTAGAGAGGGGGCAGGTGAGGGGTCCAGTGTTAGAGAGGGAGCAGTGAGGGGCCCAGTATTAGAGAGGGAGCAGTGAGGGGCCCAGTGTTAGAGAGGGAGCAGGTGAGATGTCTGGTGTTAGAGAGGGGGCAGTGAGCAGGCCCAGTGTTAGAGAGGGAGCAGTGAGGGGCCCAGTGTTAGAGAGGGAGCAGTGAGGGGACCAGTGTTAGAGAGGGAGTAGTGAGGGGACCAGTGTTAGAGAGGGGGCAGAGAGGGGCCCAGTGTTAGAGAGGGAGCAGTGAGGGGCCCAGTGTTAGAGAGGGAGCAGTGAGGGGCCCAGTGTTAGAGAGGGAGCAGTGAGCAGGCCCAGTGTTAGAGAGGGAGCAGGTGAGGGGGGCCCAGTGTTAGAGAGGGAGCAGTGAGGGGCACAGTGTTAGAGAGGGAGCAGTGAGGGGCCCAGTGTTAGAGAGGGAGCAGTGAGGGGCCCAGTGTTAAAGAAGGAGCAGGTGAGGGGGGCCCAGTGTTAGAGAAGGAGCAGGTGAGGGGGGCCCAGTGTTAGAGAGGGAGCAGTGAGGGGCCCAGTGTTAGAGAGGGAGCAGGTGAGGGGGGCCCAGTGTTAGAGAGGGAGCAGTGAGCAGGCCCAGTGTTGGAGAGGGAGCAGTGAGGGGTCCAGTGTTAGAGAGGGGGCAGGTGAGGGGTCCAGTGTTAGAGAGGGAGCAGTGAGGGGCCCAGTATTAGAGAGGGAGCAGTGAGGGGCCCAGTGTTAGAGAGGGAGCAGGTGAGATGTCTGGTGTTAGAGAGGGGGCAGTGAGCAGGCCCAGTGTTAGAGAGGGAGCAGTGAGGGCCCCAGTGTTAGAGACGGAGCAGTGAGGGGCCCAGTGTTAGAGAGGGAGCAGTGAGGGGCCCAGTGTTAGAGAGGGAGCAGTGAGGGGACCAGTGTTAGAGAGGGAGTAGTGAGGGGACCAGTGTTAGAGAGGGGGCAGAGAGGGGCCCAGTGTTAGAGAGGGAGCAGTGAGGGGCCCAGTGTTAGAGAGGGAGCAGTGAGGGGACCAGTGTTAGAGAGGGAGAAGTGAGCAGGCCCAGTGTTAGAGAGGGAGCAATGAGCATGCCCAGTGTTAGAGAGGGAGCAGTGAGGGGCCCAGTGTTAGAGAGGGAGCAGTGAGGGGCCCAGTGTTAGAGAGGGAGCAGTGAGGGGCCCAGTGTTAGAGAGGGAGCAGTGAGCAGGCCCAGTGTTAGAGAGGGAGCAGTGAGAGGCCCAGAGTTAGAGAGGGAGCAGTGAGCAGGCCCAGTGTTAGAGAGAGGTCTGTGAGCAGGCCCAGTGTTAGAGAGGGAGCAGGTGAGGGGGGCCCAGTGTTAGAGAGGGAGCAGTGAGGGGCACAGTGTTAGAGAGGGAGCAGTGAGGGGCCCAGTGTTAGAGAGGGAGCAGTGAGGGGCCCAGTGTTAAAGAAGGAGCAGGTGAGGGGGGCCCAGTGTTAGAGAAGGAGCAGGTGAGGGGGGCCCAGTGTTAGAGAGGGAGCAGTGAGGGGCCCAGTGTTAGAGAGGGAGCAGTGAGGGGCCCAATGTTAGAGAGAGGTCAGTGAGCAGGCCCAGTGATAGAGAGGGAGCAGTAAGGGGCCCAGTGTTAGAGAGGGAGCAGTGAGGGGCACAGTGTTAGAGAGGGAGCAGTGAGGGGCCCAGTGTTAGAGAGGGAGCAGTGAGGGGCCCAGTGTTAAAGAAGGAGCAGGTGAGGGGGGCCCAGTGTTAGAGAAGGAGCAGGTGAGGGGGGCCCAGTGTTAGAGAGGGAGTAGTGAGGGGCCCAGTGTTAGAGAGGGGGCAGTGAGGGGCCCAGTGTTAGAGAGGGAGCAGTGAGGGGCCCAGTGTTAGAGAGGGAGCAGTGAGGGGCCTAGTGTTAAAGAAGGAGCAGGTAAGGGGGGCCCAGTGTTAGAGAAGGTGCAGGTGAGGGGGGCCCAGTGTTAGAGAGGGAGCAGTGAGGGGCCCAGTGTTAGAGAGGGGGCAGTGAGGGGCCCAGTGTTAGATGGGGAGCAGTGAGGGGCCCAGTGTTAGAGAGGGAGCAGTGAGGGGCCCAGTATTAGAGAGGGAGTAGTGAGGGGCCCAGTGTTAGAGAGGGAGCAGTGAGGGGCCCAGTGTTAGAGAGGGAGCAGTGAGGGGTCCCGTGATAGAGAGGGAGCAGTGAGGGGCCCAGTGTTAGAGAGGGAGCAGTGAGGGGCCCAGTGTTAGAGAGGGAGCAGTGAGGGGCCCAGTGTTAGAGAGGGGGCAGTGAGGGGCCCAGTGTTAGAGAGGGAGCAGTGCGGGGCCCAGTGTTAGCGAGGGAGCAGTGAGGGGCCCAGTGTTAGAGAGGGAGCAGTGAGGTGCCCAGTGTTAGAGAGGGAGCAGTGAGGGGGCCAGTGTTAGAGAGGGAGCAGTGAGGGGCCCAGTGTTAGAGAGGGAGCAGTGAGGGGCCCAGTGTTAGAGAGGGAGCAGTGAGGGGCCCAGTGTTAAAGAAGGAGCAGGTGAGGGGGGCCCAGTGTTAGAGAAGGAGCAGGTGAGGGGGGCCCAGTGTTAGAGAGGGAGTAGTGAGGGGCCCAGTGTTAGAGAGGGGGCAGTGAGGGGCCCAGTGTTAGAGAGGGAGCAGTGAGGGGCCCAGTGTTAGAGAGGGAGCAGTGAGGGGCCTAGTGTTAAAGAAGGAGCAGGTAAGGGGGGCCCAGTGTTAGAGAAGGTGCAGGTGAGGGGGGCCCAGTGTTAGAGAGGGAGCAGTGAGGGGCCCAGTGTTAGAGAGGGGGCAGTGAGGGGCCCAGTGTTAGATGGGGAGCAGTGAGGGGCCCAGTGTTAGAGAGGGAGCAGTGAGGGGCCCAGTATTAGAGAGGGAGTAGTGAGGGGCCCAGTGTTAGAGAGGGAGCAGTGAGGGGCCCAGTGTTAGAGAGGGAGCAGTGAGGGGTCCCGTGATAGAGAGGGAGCAGTGAGGGGCCCAGTGTTAGAGAGGGAGCAGTGAGGGGCCCAGTGTTAGAGAGGGAGCAGTGAGGGGCCCAGTGTTAGAGAGGGGGCAGTGAGGGGCCCAGTGTTAGAGAGGGAGCAGTGCGGGGCCCAGTGTTACCGAGGGAGCAGTGAGGGGCCCAGTGTTAGAGAGGGAGCAGTGAGGTGCCCAGTGTTAGAGAGGGAGCAGTGAGGGGGCCAGTGTTAGAGAGGGAGCAGTGAGGGGCCCAGTGTTAGAGAGGGGGCAGTGAGGGGCCCAGTGTTAGAGAGGGGGCAGAGATGGGCCCAGTGTTAGAGAGGGGGCAGTGAGGGGCCCAGTGTTAGAGAGGGGGCAGAGAGGGGCCCAGAGTTAGAGAGGGGGCAGTGAGGGGCCCAGTGTTAGAGAGGGAGCAGTGAGGGGCCCAGTGTTAGAGAGGGAGCAGGTGAGGGGCCCAGTGTTAGAGAGGGAGCAGTGAGCAGGCCAAGTGTTAGAGAGGGGGCAGTGAGCAGGCCCAGTGTTAGAGAGGGAGCAGTGAGGGGCCCAGTGTTAGAGAGGGAGCAGTGAGGGCCCCAGTGTTAGAGAGGGGGCAGTGAGGGGCCCAGTGTTGGAGAGGGAGCAGTGAGGGGCCCAGTGTTAGAGAGGGAGCAGTGAGCAGGCCCAGTGTTAGAGAGGGGGCAGTGAGCAGGCCCAGTGTTAGAGAGAGAGCAGTGAGGGGCCCAGTGTTAGAGAGGGGGCAGGTGAGGGGTCCAGTGTTAGAGAGGGAGCAGTGAGCAAGCCCAGTGTTAGAGAGGGAGCAGTGAGCGGCTGAGTGTTAGAGAAAGGTCATTGAGGGGCCCAGTGTTAGAGGGGGAGCAGTGAGGGGCCCAGTGTTAGAGAAGGAGCAGTGAGGGACCCAGTGTTAGAGAGGGGGCAGGTGAGGGGTCCAGTGTTAGAGAGGGAGCAGTGAGCAGGCCCAGTGTTAGAGAGGGAGCAGTGAGGGGCCCAGTGTTAGAGAGGGAGCAGTGAGGGGCCCAGTGTTAGAGAGGGAGCAGAGGGGCCCAGTGTTAGAGAGGGAGCAGTGAGGGGCCCAGTGTTAGAGAGGGGGCGGTGAGCAGGCCCAGTGTTAGAGAGGGGGCAGTGTGGGGCCCAGTGTTAGGGAGGGGGCAGTGAGCAGGCCCAGTGTTAGAGAGGGAGCAGTGAGGGGACCAGTGTTAGAGAGGGGGCAGAGAGGGGCCCAGTGTTGGAGAGGGAGCAGTGAGGGGCCCAGTGTTAGAGAGGGAGCAGTGAGGGGACCAGTGTTAGAGAGGGAGTAGTGAGCAGGCCCAGTGTTAGAGAGGGAGCAGTGAGCAGGCCCAGTGTTAGAGAGGGAGCAGTGAGGGGCCCAGTGTTAGAGAGGGAGCAGTGAGGGGACCAGTGTTAGAGAGGGAGTAGTGAGCAGGCCCAGTGTTAGAGAGGGAGCAGTGAGCAGGCCCAGTGTTAGAGAGGGAGCAGTGAGGGGCCCAGTGTTAGAGAGGGAGCAGTGAGAGGCCCAGTGTTAGAGAGGGAGCAGTGAGGGGTCCAGTGTTAGAGAGGGAGCAGTGAGCAGGCCCAGTGTTAGAGAGGGAGCAGTGAGGGGCCCAGTGTTAGAGAGGGAGCAGTGAGCAGGCCCAGTGTTAGAGAGAGGTCAGTGAGCAGGCCCAGTGTTAGAGAGGGAGCAGGTGAGGGGGGCCCAGTGTTAGAGAGGGGGCAGTGAGGGGCCCAGTGTTAGAGAGGGAGCAGTGAGGGGCCCAGTGTTAGAGAGGGAGCAGTGAGCAGGCCCAGTGTTAGAGAGGGAGCAGTGAGGGGCCCAGTGTTAGAGAGGGAGCAGTGAGCAGGCCCAGTGTTCGGGAGAGGTCAGTGAGCAGGCCCAGTGTTAGAGAGGGAGCAGGTGAGGGGGGCCCAGTGTTAGAGAGGGAGCAGTGAGGGGCCCAGTGTTAGAGAGGGAGCAGTGAGGGGCCCAGTGTTAGAGAGGGAGCAGTGAGGGGCCCAGTGTTAGAGAGAGGTCAGTGAGCAGGCCCAGTGATAGAGAGGGAGCAGTAAGGGGCCCAGTGTTAGAGAGGGAGCAGTGAGGGGCACAGTGTTAGAGAGGGAGCAGTGAGGGGCCCAGTGTTAGAGAGGGAGCAGTGAGGGGCCCAGTGTTAAAGAAGGAGCAGGTGAGGGGGGCCCAGTGTTAGAGAAGGAGCAGGTGAGGGGGGCCCTGTGTTAGAGAGGGAGCAGTGAGGGGCCCAGTGTTAGAGAGGGGGCAGTGAGGGGCCCAGTGTTAGAGAGGGAGCAGTGAGGGGCCCAGTGTTAGAGAGGGAGCAGTGAGGGGCCCAGTGTTAGAGAGGGGGCAGTGAGGGGCCCAGTGTTAGAGAGGGAGCAGTGAGGGGCCCAGTGTTAGAGAGGGAGCAGTGAGGGGCCCAGTGTTAGAGAGGGAGCAGTGAGGGGCCCAGTGTTAGAGAGGGGGCAGTGAGCAGGCCCAGTGTTAGAGAGGGGGCAGTGTGGGGCCCAGTGTTCGAGAGGGGGCAGTGAGCAGGCCCAGTGTTAGAGAGGGAGCAGTGAGGGGACCAGTGTTAGAGAGGGGGCAGAGAGGGGCCCAGTGATAGAGAGGGAGCAGTGAGGGGACCAGTGTTAGAGAGGGGGCAGAGAGTGGCCCAGTGTTAGAGAGGGAGCAGTGAGGGGCCCAGTGTTAGAGAGGGAGCAGTGAGGGGACCAGTGTTAGAGAGGGAGTAGTGAGCAGGCCCAGTGTTAGAGAGGAAGCAGTGAGCAGGCCCAGTGTCAGAGAGGGAGCAGTGAGGGGCCCAGTGTTAGAGAGGGAGCAGTGAGGGGCCCAGTGTTAGAGAGGGAGCAGTGAGGGGTCCAGTGTTAGAGAGGGTGCAGTGAGCAGGCCCAGTGTTAGAGAGGGAGCAGTGAGGGGCCCAGTGTTAGAGAGGGAGCAGTGAGCAGGCCCAGTGTTAGAGAGAGGTCAGTGAGCAGGCCCAGTGTTAGAGAGGGAGCAGGTGAGGGGGGCCCAGTGTTAGAGAGGGAGCAGTGAGGGGCCCAGTGTTAGAGAGGGAGCAGTGAGGGTCCCAGTGTTAGAGAGAGGTCAGTGAGCAGGCCCAGTGATAGAGAGGGAGCAGTAAGGGGCCCAGTGTTAGAGAGGGAGCAGTGAGGGGCACAGTGTTAGAGAGGGAGCAGTGAGGGGCCCAGTGTTAGAGAGGGAGCAGTGAGGGGCCCAGTGTTAAAGAAGGAGCAGGTGAGGGGGGCCCAGTGTTAGAGAAGGAGCAGGTGAGGGGGGCCCAGTGTTAGAGAGGGAGCAGTGAGGGGCCCAGTGTTAGAGAGGGGGCAGTGAGGGGCCCAGTGTTAGAGAGGGAGCAGTGATGGGCCCAGTGTTAGAGAGGGAGCAGTGAGGGGCCCAGTGTTAGAGAGGGAGCAGTGAGGGGTCCAGTGATAGAGAGGGAGCAGTGAGGGGCCCAGTGTTAGAGACGGAGCAGGTAAGGGGGGCCCAGTGTTAGAGAAGGTGCAGGTGAGGGGGGCCCAGTGTTAGAGAGGGAGCAGTGAGGGGCCCAGTGTTAGAGAGGGGGCAGTGAGGGGCCCAGTGTTAGATGGGGAGCAGTGAGGGGCCCAGTGTTAGAGAGGGAGCAGTGAGGGGCCCAGTATTAGAGAGGGAGTAGTGAGGGGCCCAGTGTTAGAGAGGGAGCAGTGAGGGGCCCAGTGTTAGAGAGGGAGCAGTGAGGGGTCCCGTGATAGAGAGGGAGCAGTGAGGGGCCCAGTGTTAGAGAGGGAGCAGTGAGGGGCCCAGTGTTAGAGAGGGAGCAGTGAGGGGCCCAGTGTTAGAGAGGGGGCAGTGAGGGGCCCAGTGTTAGAGAGGGAGCAGTGTGGGGCCCAGTGTTAGCGAGGGAGCAGTGAGGGGCCCAGTGTTAGAGAGGTAGCAGTGAGGTGCCCAGTGTTAGAGAGGGAGCAGTGAGGGGGCCAGTGTTAGAGAGGGAGCAGTGAGGGGCCCAGTGTTAGAGAGGGGGCAGTGAGGGGCCCAGTGTTAGAGAGGTGGCAGAGATGGGCCCAGTGTTAGAGAGGGGGCAGTGAGGGGCCCAGTGTTAGAGAGGGGGCAGAGAGGGGCCCAGTGTTAGAGAGGGGGCAGTGAGGGGCCCAGTGTTAGAGAGGGAGCAGTGAGGGGCCCAGTGTTAGAGAGGGAGCAGGTGAGGGGCCCAGTGTTAGAGAGGGAGCAGTGAGCAGGCCAAGTGTTAGAGAGGGGGCAGTGAGCAGGCCCAGTGTTAGAGAGGGAGCAGTGAGGGGCCCAGTGTTAGAGAGGGAGCAGTGAGGGGCCCAGTGTTAGAGAGGGAGCAGTGAGGGCCCCAGTGTTAGAGAGGGGGCAGTGAGGGGCCCAGTGTTGGAGAGGGAGCAGTGAGCAGGCCCAGTATTAGAGAGGGAGCAGTGAGGGGCCCAGTGTTAGAGAGGGAGCAGTGAGTAGGCCCAGTGTTAGAGAGGGGGCAGTGAGCAGGCCCAGTGTTAGAGAGAGAGCAGTGAGGGGCCCAGTGTTAGAGAGGGGGCAGGTGAGGGGTCCAGTGTTAGAGAGGGAGCAGTGAGCAAGCCCAGTGTTAGAGAGGGAGCAGAGAGGGGCCCAGTGTTGGAGAGGGAGCAGTGAGGGGCCCAGTGTTAGAGAGGGAGCAGTGAGGGGACCAGTGTTAGAGAGGGAGTAGTGAGCAGGCCCAGTGTTAGAGAGGGAGCAGTGAGCAGGCCCAGTGTTAGAGAGGGAGCAGTGAGGGGCCCAGAGTTAGAGAGGGAGCAGTGAGGGGACCAGTGTTAGAGAGGGAGTAGTGAGCAGGCCCAGTGTTAGAGAGGGAGCAGTGAGCAGGCCCAGTGTTAGAGAGGGAGCAGTGAGGGGCCCAGTGTTAGAGAGGGAGCAGTGAGAGGCCCAGTGTTAGAGAGGGAGCAGTGAGGGGTCCAGTGTTAGAGAGGGAGCAGTGAGCAGGCCCAGTGTTAGAGAGGGAGCAGTGAGGGGCCCAGTGTTAGAGAGGGAGCAGTGAGCAGGCCCAGTGTTAGAGAGAGGTCAGTGAGCAGGCCCAGTGTTAGAGAGGGGGCAGTGAGCAGGCCCAGTGTTAGAGAGAGAGCAGTGAGGGGCCCAGTGTTAGAGAGGGGGCAGGTGAGGGGTCCATTGTTAGAGAGGGAGCAGTGAGCAAGCCCAGTGTTAGAGAGGGAGCAGTGAGCGGCTGAGTGTTAGAGAGAGGTCATTGAGGGGCCCAGTGTTAGAGGGGGAGCAGTGAGGGGCCCAGTGTTAGAGAAGGAGCAGTGAGGGACCCAGTGTTAGAGAGGGGGCAGGTGAGGGGTCCAGTGTTAGAGAGGGAGCAGTGAGCAGGCCCAGTGTTAGAGAGGGAGCAGTGAGGGGCCCAGTGTTAGAGAGGGAGCAGTGAGGGGCCCAGTGTTAGAGAGGGAGCAGAGGGGCCCAGTGTTAGAGAGGGAGCAGTGAGGGGCCCAGTGTTAGAGAGGGGGCAGTGAGCAGGCCCAGTGTTAGAGAGGGGGCAGTGTGGGGCCCAGTGTTAGGGAGGGGGCAGTGAGCAGGCCCAGTGTTAGAGAGGGAGCAGTGAGGGGACCAGTGTTAGAGAGGGGGCAGAGAGGGGCCCAGTGTTGGAGAGGGAGCAGTGAGGGGCCCAGTGTTAGAGAGGGAGCAGTGAGGGGACCAGTGTTAGAGAGGGAGTAGTGAGCAGGCCCAGTGTTAGAGAGGGAGCAGTGAAAGGCCCAGTGTTAGAGAGGGAGCAGTGAGGGGCCCAGTGTTAGAGAGGGAGCAGTGAGGGGACCAGTGTTAGAGAGGGAGTAGTGAGCAGGCCCAGTGTTAGAGAGGGAGCAGTGAGCAGGCCCAGTGTTAGAGAGGGAGCAGTGAGGGGCCCAGTGTTAGAGAGGGAGCAGTGAGAGGCCCTGTGTTAGAGAGGGAGCAGTGAGGGGTCCAGTGTTAGAGAGGGAGCAGTGAGCAGGCCTAGTGTTAGAGAGGGAGCAGTGAGGGGCCCAGTGTTAGAGAGGGAGCAGTGAGCAGGCCCAGTGTTAGAGAGAGTTCAGTGAGCAGGCCCAGTGTTAGAGAGGGAGCAGGTGAGGGGGGCCCAGTGTTAGAGAGGGGGCAGTGAGGGGCCCAGTGTTAGAGAGGGAGCAGTGAGGGGCCCAGTGTTAGAGAGGGAGCAGTGAGCAGGCCCAGTGTTAGAGAGGGAGCAGTGAGGGGCCCAGTGTTAGAGAGGGAGCAGTGAGCAGGCCCAGTGTTCGAGAGAGGTCAGTGAGCAGGCCCAGTGTTAGAGAGGGAGCAGGTGAGGGGGGCCCAGTGTTAGAGAGGGAGCAGTGAGGGGCCCAGTGTTAGAGAGGGAGCAGTGAGGGGCCCAGTGTTAGAGAGGGAGCAGTGAGGGGCCCAGTGTTAGAGAGAGGTCAGTGAGCAGGCCCAGTGATAGAGAGGGAGCAGTAAGGGGCCCAGTGTTAGAGAGGGAGCAGTGAGGGGCACAGTGTTAGAGAGGGAGCAGTGAGGGGCCCAGTGTTAGAGAGGGAGCAGTGAGGGGCCCAGTGTTAAAGAAGGAGCAGGTGAGGGGGGCCCAGTGTTAGAGAAGGAGCAGGTGAGGGGGGCCCAGTGTTAGAGAGGGGGCAGAGAGGGGCCCAGTGTTAGAGAGGGAGCAGTGAGGGGCCCAGTGTTAGAGAGGGAGCAGTGAGGGGACCAGTGTTAGAGAGGGAGTAGTGAGCAGGCCCAGTGTTAGAGAGGAAGCAGTGAGCAGGCCCAGTGTCAGAGAGGGAGCAGTGAGGGGCCCAGTGTTAGAGAGGGAGCAGTGAGGGGCCCAGTGTTAGAGAGGGAGCAGTGAGGGGTCCAGTGTTAGAGAGGGAGCAGTGAGGGGCCCAGTGTTAGAGAGGGAGCAGTGAGGGGCCCAGTGTTAGAGAGAGGTCAGTGAGCAGGCCCAGTGATAGAGAGGGAGCAGTAAGGGGCCCAGTGTTAGAGAGGGAGCAGTGAGGGGCACAGTGTTAGAGAGGGAGCAGTGAGGGGCCCAGTGTTAGAGAGGGAGCAGTGAGGGGCCCAGTGTTAAAGAAGGAGCAGGTGAGGGGGGCCCAGTGTTAGAGAAGGAGCAGGTGAGGGGGGCCCAGTGTTAGAGAGGGAGCAGTGAGGGGCCCAGTGTTAGAGAGGGGGCAGTGAGGGGCCCAGTGTTAGAGAGGGAGCAGTGAGGGGCCCAGTGTTAGAGAGGGAGCAGTGAGGGGCCCAGTGTTAGAGAGGGGGCAGTGAGGGGCCCAGTGTTAGAGAGGGAGCAGTGATGGGCCCAGTGTTAGAGAGGGAGCAGTGAGGGGCCCAGTGTTAGAGACGGAGCAGGTAAGGGGGGCCCAGTGTTAGAGAAGGTGCAGGTGAGGGGGGCCCAGTGTTAGAGAGGGAGCAGTGAGGGGCCCAGTGTTAGAGAGGGGGCAGTGAGGGGCCCAGTGTTAGATGGGGAGCAGTGAGGGGCCCAGTGTTAGAGAGGGAGCAGTGAGGGGCCCAGTATTAGAGAGGGAGTAGTGAGGGGCCCAGTGTTAGAGAGGGAGCAGTGAGGGGCCCAGTGTTAGAGAGGGAGCAGTGAGGGGTCCCGTGATAGAGAGGGAGCAGTGAGGGGCCCAGTGTTAGAGAGGGAGCAGTGAGGGGCCCAGTGTTAGAGAGGGAGCAGTGAGGGGCCCAGTGTTAGAGAGGGGGCAGTGAGGGGCCCAGTGTTAGAGAGGGAGCAGTGCGGGGCCCAGTGTTAGCGAGGGAGCAGTGAGGGGCCCAGTGTTAGAGAGGGAGCAGTGAGGTGCCCAGTGTTAGAGAGGGAGCAGTGAGGGGGCCAGTGTTAGAGAGGGAGCAGTGAGGGGCCCAGTGTTAGAGAGGGGGCAGTGAGGGGCCCAGTGTTAGTGAGGTGGCAGAGATGGGCCCAGTGTTAGAGAGGGGGCAGTGAGGGGCCCAGTGTTGGAGAGGGGGCAGAGAGGGGCCCAGTGTTAGAGAGGGGGCAGTGAGGGTCCCAGTGTTAGAGAGGGAGCAGTGAGGGGCCCAGTGTTAGAGAGGGAGCAGGTGAGGGGCCCAGTGTTAGAGAGGGAGCAGTGAGCAGGCCAAGTGTTAGAGAGGGGGCAGTGAGCAGGCCCAGTGTTAGAGAGGGAGCAGTGAGGGGCCCAGTGTTAGAGAGGGAGCAGTGAGGGGCCCAGTGTTAGAGAGGGAGCAGTGAGGGCCCCAGTGTTAGAGAGGGGGCAGTGAGGGGCCCAGTGTTGGAGAGGGAGCAGTGAGGGGCCCAGTGTTAGAGAGGGAGCAGTGAGCAGGCCCAGTATTAGAGAGGGAGCAGTGAGGGGCCCAGTGTTAGAGAGGGAGCAGTGAGTAGGCCCAGTGTTAGAGAGGGGGCAGTGAGCAGGCCCAGTGTTAGAGAGAGAGCAGTGAGGGGCCCAGTGTTAGAGAGGGGGCAGGTGAGGGGTCCAGTGTTAGAGAGGGAGCAGTGAGCAAGCCCAGTGTTAGAGAGGGAGCAGAGAGGGGCCCAGTGTTGGAGAGGGAGCAGTGAGGGGCCCAGTGTTAGAGAGGGAGCAGTGAGGGGACCAGTGTTAGAGAGGGAGTAGTGAGCAGGCCCAGTGTTAGAGAGGGAGCAGTGAGGGGCCCAGTGTTAGAGAGGGAGCAGTGAGGGGACCAGTGTTAGAGAGGGAGTAGTGAGCAGGCCCAGTGTTAGAGAGGGAGCAGTGAGCAGGCCCAGTGTTAGAGAGGGAGCAGTGAGGGGCCCAGTGTTAGAGAGGGAGCAGTGAGAGGCCCAGTGTTAGAGAGGGAGCAGTGAGGGGGCCAGTGTTAGAGAGGGAGCAGTGAGCAGGCCCAGTGTTAGAGAGGGAGCAGTGAGGGGCCCAGTGTTAGAAAGGGAGCAGTGAGCAGGCCCAGTGTTAGAGAGAGGTCAGTGAGGGGCCCAGTATTAGAGAGGGAGTAGTGAGGGGCCCAGTGTTAGAGAGGGAGCAGTGAGGGGCCCAGTGTTAGAGAGGGAGCAGTGAGGGGTCCCGTGATAGAGAGGGAGCAGTGAGGGGCCCAGTGTTAGAGAGGGAGCAGTGAGGGGCCCAGTGTTAGAGAGGGAGCAGTGAGGGGCCCAGTGTTAGAGAGGGGGCAGTGAGGGGCCCAGTGTTAGAGAGGGAGCAGTGTGGGGCCCAGTGTTAGCGAGGGAGCAGTGAGGGGCCCAGTGTTAGAGAGGTAGCAGTGAGGTGCCCAGTGTTAGAGAGGGAGCAGTGAGGGGGCCAGTGTTAGAGAGGGAGCAGTGAGGGGCCCAGTGTTAGAGAGGGGGCAGTGAGGGGCCCAGTGTTAGAGAGGTGGCAGAGATGGGCCCAGTGTTAGAGAGGGGGCAGTGAGGGGCCCAGTGTTAGAGAGGGGGCAGAGAGGGGCCCAGTGTTAGAGAGGGGGCAGTGAGGGGCCCAGTGTTAGAGAGGGAGCAGTGAGGGGCCCAGTGTTAGAGAGGGAGCAGGTGAGGGGCCCAGTGTTAGAGAGGGAGCAGTGAGCAGGCCAAGTGTTAGAGAGGGGGCAGTGAGCAGGCCCAGTGTTAGAGAGGGAGCAGTGAGGGGCCCAGTGTTAGAGAGGGAGCAGTGAGGGGCCCAGTGTTAGAGAGGGAGCAGTGAGGGCCCCATTGTTAGAGAGGGGGCAGTGAGGGGCCCAGTGTTGGAGAGGGAGCAGTGAGCAGGCCCAGTATTAGAGAGGGAGCAGTGAGGGGCCCAGTGTTAGAGAGGGAGCAGTGAGTAGGCCCAGTGTTAGAGAGGGGGCAGTGAGCAGGCCCAGTGTTAGAGAGAGAGCAGTGAGGGGCCCAGTGTTAGAGAGGGGGCAGGTGAGGGGTCCAGTGTTAGAGAGGGAGCAGTGAGCAAGCCCAGTGTTAGAGAGGGAGCAGAGAGGGGCCCAGTGTTGGAGAGGGAGCAGTGAGGGGCCCAGTGTTAGAGAGGGAGCAGTGAGGGGACCAGTGTTAGAGAGGGAGTAGTGAGCAGGCCCAGTGTTAGAGAGGGAGCAGTGAGCAGGCCCAGTGTTAGAGAGGGAGCAGTGAGGGGCCCAGTGTTAGAGAGGGAGCAGTGAGGGGACCAGTGTTAGAGAGGGAGTAGTGAGCAGGCCCAGTGTTAGAGAGGGAGCAGTGAGCAGGCCCAGTGTTAGAGAGGGAGCAGTGAGGGGCCCAGTGTTAGAGAGGGAGCAGTGAGAGGCCCAGTGTTAGAGAGGGAGCAGTGAGGGGTCCAGTGTTAGAGAGGGAGCAGTGAGCAGGCCCAGTGTTAGAGAGGGAGCAGTGAGGGGCCCAGTGTTAGAGAGGGAGCAGTGAGCAGGCCCAGTGTTAGAGAGAGGTCAGTGAGCAGGCCCAGTGTTAGAGAGGGGGCAGTGAGCAGGCCCAGTGTTAGAGAGAGAGCAGTGAGGGGCCCAGTGTTAGAGAGGGGGCAGGTGAGGGGTCCATTGTTAGAGAGGGAGCAGTGAGCAAGCCCAGTGTTAGAGAGGGAGCAGTGAGCGGCTGAGTGTTAGAGAGAGGTCATTGAGGGGCCCAGTGTTAGAGGGGGAGCAGTGAGGGGCCCAGTGTTAGAGAAGGAGCAGTGAGGGACCCAGTGTTAGAGAGGGGGCAGGTGAGGGGTCCAGTGTTAGAGAGGGAGCAGTGAGCAGGCCCAGTGTTAGAGAGGGAGCAGTGAGGGGCCCAGTGTTAGAGAGGGAGCAGTGAGGGGCCCAGTGTTAGAGAGGGAGCAGAGGGGCCCAGTGTTAGAGAGGGAGCAGTGAGGGGCCCAGTGTTAGAGAGGGGGCAGTGAGCAGGCCCAGTGTTAGAGAGGGGGCAGTGTGGGGCCCAGTGTTAGGGAGGGGGCAGTGAGGGGCACAGTGTTAGAGAGGGAGCAGTGAGGGGCCCAGTGTTAGAGAGGGAGCAGTGAGGGGCCCAGTGTTAAAGAAGGAGCAGGTGAGGGGGGCCCAGTGTTAGAGAAGGAGCAGGTGAGGGGGGCCCAGTGTTAGAGAGGGAGCAGTGAGGGGCCCAGTGTAAGAGAGGGGGCAGTGAGGGGCACAGTGTTAGAGAGGGAGCAGTGAGGGGCCCAGTGTTAGAGAGGGAGCAGTGAGGGGCCCAGTGTTAAAGAAGGAGCAGGTGAGGGGGGCCCAGTGTTAGAGAAGGAGCAGGTGAGGGGGGCCCAGTGTTAGAGAGGGGGCAGAGAGGGGCCCAGTGTTAGAGAGGGAGCAGTGAGGGGCCCAGTGTTAGAGAGGGAGCAGTGAGGGGACCAGTGTTAGAGAGGGAGTAGTGAGCAGGCCCAGTGTTAGAGAGGAAGCAGTGAGCAGGCCCAGTGTCAGAGAGGGAGCAGTGAGGGGCCCAGTGTTAGAGAGGGAGCAGTGAGGGGCCCAGTGTTAGAGAGGGAGCAGTGAGGGGTCCAGTGTTAGAGAGGGAGCAGTGAGGGGCCCAGTGTTAGAGAGGGAGCAGTGAGGGGCCCAGTGTTAGAGAGAGGTCAGTGAGCAGGCCCAGTGATAGAGAGGGAGCAGTAAGGGGCCCAGTGTTAGAGAGGGAGCAGTGAGGGGCACAGTGTTAGAGAGGGAGCAGTGAGGGGCCCAGTGTTAGAGAGGGAGCAGTGAGGGGCCCAGTGTTAAAGAAGGAGCAGGTGAGGGGGGCCCAGTGTTAGAGAAGGAGCAGGTGAGGGGGGCCCAGTGTTAGAGAGGGAGCAGTGAGGGGCCCAGTGTTAGAGAGGGGGCAGTGAGGGGCCCAGTGTTAGAGAGGGAGCAGTGAGGGGCCCAGTGTTAGAGACGGAGCAGGTAAGGGGGGCCCAGTGTTAGAGAAGGTGCAGGTGAGGGGGGCCCAGTGTTAGAGAGGGAGCAGTGAGGGGCCCAGTGTTAGAGAGGGGGCAGTGAGGGGCCCAGTGTTAGATGGGGAGCAGTGAGGGGCCCAGTGTTAGAGAGGGAGCAGTGAGGGGCCCAGTATTAGAGAGGGAGTAGTGAGGGGCCCAGTGTTAGAGAGGGAGCAGTGAGGGGCCCAGTGTTAGAGAGGGAGCAGTGAGGGGTCCCGTGATAGAGAGGGAGCAGTGAGGGGCCCAGTGTTAGAGAGGGAGCAGTGAGGGGCCCAGTGTTAGAGAGGGAGCAGTGAGGGGCCCAGTGTTAGAGAGGGGGCAGTGAGGGGCCCAGTGTTAGAGAGGGAGCAGTGCGGGGCCCAGTGTTAGCGAGGGAGCAGTGAGGGGCCCAGTGTTAGAGAGGGAGCAGTGAGGTGCCCAGTGTTAGAGAGGGAGCAGTGAGGGGGCCAGTGTTAGAGAGGGAGCAGTGAGGGGCCCAGTGTTAGAGAGGGGGCAGTGAGGGGCCCAGTGTTAGTGAGGTGGCAGAGATGGGCCCAGTGTTAGAGAGGGGGCAGTGAGGGGCCCAGTGTTGGAGAGGGGGCAGAGAGGGGCCCAGTGTTAGAGAGGGGGCAGTGAGGGGCCCAGTGTTAGAGAGGGAGCAGTGAGGGGCCCAGTGTTAGAGAGGGAGCAGGTGAGGGGCCCAGTGTTAGAGAGGGAGCAGTGAGCAGGCCAAGTGTTAGAGAGGGGGCAGTGAGCAGGCCCAGTGTTAGAGAGGGAGCAGTGAGGGGCCCAGTGTTAGAGAGGGAGCAGTGAGGGGCCCAGTGTTAGAGAGGGAGCAGTGAGGGCCCCAGTGTTAGAGAGGGGGCAGTGAGGGGCCCAGTGTTGGAGAGGGAGCAGTGAGGGGCCCAGTGTTAGAGAGGGAGCAGTGAGCAGGCCCAGTATTAGAGAGGGAGCAGTGAGGGGCCCAGTGTTAGAGAGGGAGCAGTGAGTAGGCCCAGTGTTAGAGAGGGGGCAGTGAGCAGGCCCAGTGTTAGAGAGAGAGCAGTGAGGGGCCCAGTGTTAGAGAGGGGGCAGGTGAGGGGTCCAGTGTTAGAGAGGGAGCAGTGAGCAAGCCCAGTGTTAGAGAGGGAGCAGAGAGGGGCCCAGTGTTGGAGAGGGAGCAGTGAGGGGCCCAGTGTTAGAGAGGGAGCAGTGAGGGGACCAGTGTTAGAGAGGGAGTAGTGAGCAGGCCCAGTGTTAGAGAGGGAGCAGTGAGGGGCCCAGTGTTAGAGAGGGAGCAGTGAGGGGACCAGTGTTAGAGAGGGAGTAGTGAGCAGGCCCAGTGTTAGAGAGGGAGCAGTGAGCAGGCCCAGTGTTAGAGAGGGAGCAGTGAGGGGCCCAGTGTTAGAGAGGGAGCAGTGAGAGGCCCAGTGTTAGAGAGGGAGCAGTGAGGGGGCCAGTGTTAGAGAGGGAGCAGTGAGCAGGCCCAGTGTTAGAGAGGGAGCAGTGAGGGGCCCAGTGTTAGAGAGGGAGCAGTGAGCAGGCCCAGTGTTAGAGAGAGGTCAGTGAGGGGCCCAGTATTAGAGAGGGAGTAGTGAGGGGCCCAGTGTTAGAGAGGGAGCAGTGAGGGGCCCAGTGTTAGAGAGGGAGCAGTGAGGGGTCCCGTGATAGAGAGGGAGCAGTGAGGGGCCCAGTGTTAGAGAGGGAGCAGTGAGGGGCCCAGTGTTAGAGAGGGAGCAGTGAGGGGCCCAGTGTTAGAGAGGGGGCAGTGAGGGGCCCAGTGTTAGAGAGGGAGCAGTGTGGGGCCCAGTGTTAGCGAGGGAGCAGTGAGGGGCCCAGTGTTAGAGAGGTAGCAGTGAGGTGCCCAGTGTTAGAGAGGGAGCAGTGAGGGGGCCAGTGTTAGAGAGGGAGCAGTGAGGGGCCCAGTGTTAGAGAGGGGGCAGTGAGGGGCCCAGTGTTAGAGAGGTGGCAGAGATGGGCCCAGTGTTAGAGAGGGGGCAGTGAGGGGCCCAGTGTTAGAGAGGGGGCAGAGAGGGGCCCAGTGTTAGAGAGGGGGCAGTGAGGGGCCCAGTGTTAGAGAGGGAGCAGTGAGGGGCCCAGTGTTAGAGAGGGAGCAGGTGAGGGGCCCAGTGTTAGAGAGGGAGCAGTGAGCAGGCCAAGTGTTAGAGAGGGGGCAGTGAGCAGGCCCAGTGTTAGAGAGGGAGCAGTGAGGGGCCCAGTGTTAGAGAGGGAGCAGTGAGGGGCCCAGTGTTAGAGAGGGAGCAGTGAGGGCCCCAGTGTTAGAGAGGGGGCAGTGAGGGGCCCAGTGTTGGAGAGGGAGCAGTGAGCAGGCCCAGTATTAGAGAGGGAGCAGTGAGGGGCCCAGTGTTAGAGAGGGAGCAGTGAGTAGGCCCAGTGTTAGAGAGGGGGCAGTGAGCAGGCCCAGTGTTAGAGAGAGAGCAGTGAGGGGCCCAGTGTTAGAGAGGGGGCAGGTGAGGGGTCCAGTGTTAGAGAGGGAGCAGTGAGCAAGCCCAGTGTTAGAGAGGGAGCAGAGAGGGGCCCAGTGTTGGAGAGGGAGCAGTGAGGGGCCCAGTGTTAGAGAGGGAGCAGTGAGGGGACCAGTGTTAGAGAGGGAGTAGTGAGCAGGCCCAGTGTTAGAGAGGGAGCAGTGAGCAGGCCCAGTGTTAGAGAGGGAGCAGTGAGGGGCCCAGTGTTAGAGAGGGAGCAGTGAGGGGACCAGTGTTAGAGAGGGAGTAGTGAGCAGGCCCAGTGTTAGAGAGGGAGCAGTGAGCAGGCCCAGTGTTAGAGAGGGAGCAGTGAGGGGCCCAGTGTTAGAGAGGGAGCAGTGAGAGGCCCAGTGTTAGAGAGGGAGCAGTGAGGGGTCCAGTGTTAGAGAGGGAGCAGTGAGCAGGCCCAGTGTTAGAGAGGGAGCAGTGAGGGGCCCAGTGTTAGAGAGGGAGCAGTGAGCAGGCCCAGTGTTAGAGAGAGGTCAGTGAGCAGGCCCAGTGTTAGAGAGGGGGCAGTGAGCAGGCCCAGTGTTAGAGAGAGAGCAGTGAGGGGCCCAGTGTTAGAGAGGGGGCAGGTGAGGGGTCCATTGTTAGAGAGGGAGCAGTGAGCAAGCCCAGTGTTAGAGAGGGAGCAGTGAGCGGCTGAGTGTTAGAGAGAGGTCATTGAGGGGCCCAGTGTTAGAGGGGGAGCAGTGAGGGGCCCAGTGTTAGAGAAGGAGCAGTGAGGGACCCAGTGTTAGAGAGGGGGCAGGTGAGGGGTCCAGTGTTAGAGAGGGAGCAGTGAGCAGGCCCAGTGTTAGAGAGGGAGCAGTGAGGGGCCCAGTGTTAGAGAGGGAGCAGTGAGGGGCCCAGTGTTAGAGAGGGAGCAGAGGGGCCCAGTGTTAGAGAGGGAGCAGTGAGGGGCCCAGTGTTAGAGAGGGGGCAGTGAGCAGGCCCAGTGTTAGAGAGGGGGCAGTGTGGGGCCCAGTGTTAGGGAGGGGGCAGTGAGCAGGCCCAGTGTTAGAGAGGGAGCAGTGAGGGGACCAGTGTTAGAGAGGGGGCAGAGAGGGGCCCAGTGTTGGAGAGGGAGCAGTGAGGGGCCCAGTGTTAGAGAGGGAGCAGTGAGGGGACCAGTGTTAGAGAGGGAGTAGTGAGCAGGCCCAGTGTTAGAGAGGGAGCAGTGAGCAGGCCCAGTGTTAGAGAGGGAGCAGTGAGGGGCCCAGTGTTAGAGAGGGAGCAGTGAGGGGACCAGTGTTAGAGAGGGAGTAGTGAGCAGGCCCAGTGTTAGAGAGGGAGCAGTGAGCAGGCCCAGTGTTAGAGAGGGAGCAGTGAGGGGCCCAGTGTTAGAGAGGGAGCAGTGAGAGGCCCTGTGTTAGAGAGGGAGCAGTGAGGGGTCCAGTGTTAGAGAGGGAGCAGTGAGCAGGCCTAGTGTTAGAGAGGGAGCAGTGAGGGGCCCAGTGTTAGAGAGGGAGCAGTGAGCAGGCCCAGTGTTAGAGAGAGGTCAGTGAGCAGGCCCAGTGTTAGAGAGGGAGCAGGTGAGGGGGGCCCAGTGTTAGAGAGGGGGCAGTGAGGGGCCCAGTGTTAGAGAGGGAGCAGTGAGGGGCCCAGTGTTAGAGAGGGAGCAGTGAGCAGGCCCAGTGTTAGAGAGGGAGCAGTGAGGGGCCCAGTGTTAGAGAGGGAGCAGTGAGCAGGCCCAGTGTTCGAGAGAGGTCAGTGAGCAGGCCCAGTGTTAGAGAGGGAGCAGGTGAGGGGGGCCCAGTGTTAGAGAGGGAGCAGTGAGGGGCCCAGTGTTAGAGAGGGAGCAGTGAGGGGCCCAGTGTTAGAGAGGGAGCAGTGAGGGGCCCAGTGTTAGAGAGAGGTCAGTGAGCAGGCCCAGTGATAGAGAGGGAGCAGTAAGGGGCCCAGTGTTAGAGAGGGAGCAGTGAGGGGCACAGTGTTAGAGAGGGAGCAGTGAGGGGCCCAGTGTTAGAGAGGGAGCAGTGAGGGGCCCAGTGTTAAAGAAGGAGCAGGTGAGGGGGGCCCAGTGTTAGAGAAGGAGCAGGTGAGGGGGGCCCAGTGTTAGAGAGGGGGCAGAGAGGGGCCCAGTGTTAGAGAGGGAGCAGTGAGGGGCCCAGTGTTAGAGAGGGAGCAGTGAGGGGACCAGTGTTAGAGAGGGAGTAGTGAGCAGGCCCAGTGTTAGAGAGGAAGCAGTGAGCAGGCCCAGTGTCAGAGAGGGAGCAGTGAGGGGCCCAGTGTTAGAGAGGGAGCAGTGAGGGGCCCAGTGTTAGAGAGGGAGCAGTGAGGGGTCCAGTGTTAGAGAGGGAGCAGTGAGGGGCCCAGTGTTAGAGAGGGAGCAGTGAGGGGCCCAGTGTTAGAGAGAGGTCAGTGAGCAGGCCCAGTGATAGAGAGGGAGCAGTAAGGGGCCCAGTGTTAGAGAGGGAGCAGTGAGGGGCACAGTGTTAGAGAGGGAGCAGTGAGGGGCCCAGTGTTAGAGAGGGAGCAGTGAGGGGCCCAGTGTTAAAGAAGGAGCAGGTGAGGGGGGCCCAGTGTTAGAGAAGGAGCAGGTGAGGGGGGCCCAGTGTTAGAGAGGGAGCAGTGAGGGGCCCAGTGTTAGAGAGGGGGCAGTGAGGGGCCCAGTGTTAGAGAGGGAGCAGTGAGGGGCCCAGTGTTAGAGAGGGAGCAGTGAGGGGCCCAGTGTTAGAGAGGGGGCAGTGAGGGGCCCAGTGTTAGAGAGGGAGCAGTGATGGGCCCAGTGTTAGAGAGGGAGCAGTGAGGGGCCCAGTGTTAGAGACGGAGCAGGTAAGGGGGGCCCAGTGTTAGAGAAGGTGCAGGTGAGGGGGGCCCAGTGTTAGAGAGGGAGCAGTGAGGGGCCCAGTGTTAGAGAGGGGGCAGTGAGGGGCCCAGTGTTAGATGGGGAGCAGTGAGGGGCCCAGTGTTAGAGAGGGAGCAGTGAGGGGCCCAGTATTAGAGAGGGAGTAGTGAGGGGCCCAGTGTTAGAGAGGGAGCAGTGAGGGGCCCAGTGTTAGAGAGGGAGCAGTGAGGGGTCCCGTGATAGAGAAGGAGCAGTGAGGGGCCCAGTGTTAGAGAGGGAGCAGTGAGGGGCCCAGTGTTAGAGAGGGAGCAGTGAGGGGCCCAGTGTTAGAGAGGGGGCAGTGAGGGGCCCAGTGTTAGAGAGGGAGCAGTGCGGGGCCCAGTGTTAGCGAGGGAGCAGTGAGGGGCCCAGTGTTAGAGAGGGAGCAGTGAGGTGCCCAGTGTTAGACAGGGAGCAGTGAGGGGGCCAGTGTTAGAGAGGGAGCAGTGAGGGGCCCAGTGTTAGAGAGGGGGCAGTGAGGGGCCCAGTGTTAGTGAGGTGGCAGAGATGGGCCCAGTGTTAGAGAGGGGGCAGTGAGGGGCCCAGTGTTGGAGAGGGGGCAGAGAGGGGCCCAGTGTTAGAGAGGGGGCAGTGAGGGGCCCAGTGTTAGAGAGGGAGCAGTGAGGGGCCCAGTGTTAGAGAGGGAGCAGGTGAGGGGCCCAGTGTTAGAGAGGGAGCAGTGAGCAGGCCAAGTGTTAGAGAGGGGGCAGTGAGCAGGCCCAGTGTTAGAGAGGGAGCAGTGAGGGGCCCAGTGTTAGAGAGGGAGCAGTGAGGGGCCCAGTGTTAGAGAGGGAGCAGTGAGGGCCCCAGTGTTAGAGAGGGGGCAGTGAGGGGCCCAGTGTTGGAGAGGGAGCAGTGAGGGGCCCAGTGTTAGAGAGGGAGCAGTGAGCAGGCCCAGTATTAGAGAGGGAGCAGTGAGGGGCCCAGTGTTAGAGAGGGAGCAGTGAGTAGGCCCAGTGTTAGAGAGGGGGCAGTGAGCAGGCCCAGTGTTAGAGAGAGAGCAGTGAGGGGCCCAGTGTTAGAGAGGGGGCAGGTGAGGGGTCCAGTGTTAGAGAGGGAGCAGTGAGCAAGCCCAGTGTTAGAGAGGGAGCAGAGAGGGGCCCAGTGTTGGAGAGGGAGCAGTGAGGGGCCCAGTGTTAGAGAGGGAGCAGTGAGGGGACCAGTGTTAGAGAGGGAGTAGTGAGCAGGCCCAGTGTTAGAGAGGGAGCAGTGAGGGGCCCAGTGTTAGAGAGGGAGCAGTGAGGGGACCAGTGTTAGAGAGGGAGTAGTGAGCAGGCCCAGTGTTAGAGAGGGAGCAGTGAGCAGGCCCAGTGTTAGAGAGGGAGCAGTGAGGGGCCCAGTGTTAGAGAGGGAGCAGTGAGAGGCCCAGTGTTAGAGAGGGAGCAGTGAGGGGGCCAGTGTTAGAGAGGGAGCAGTGAGCAGGCCCAGTGTTAGAGAGGCAGCAGTGAGGGGCCCAGTGTTAGAGAGGGAGCAGTGAGCAGGCCCAGTGTTAGAGAGAGGTCAGTGAGCAGGCCCAGTGTTAGAGAGGGAGCAGGTGAGGGGGCCCAGTGTTAGAGAGGGGGCAGTGAGGGGCCCAGTGTTAGAGAGGGAGCAGTGAGGGGCCCAGTGTTAGAGAGGGAGCAGTGAGCAGGCCCAGTGTTAGAGAGGGAGCAGTGAGGGGCCCAGTGTTAGAGAGGGAGCAGTGAGCAGGCCCAGTGTTCGAGAGAGGTCAGTGAGCAGGCCCAGTGTTAGAGAGGGAGCAGGTGAGGGGGGCCCAGTGTTAGAGAGGGAGCAGTGAGGGGCCCAGTGTTAGAGAGGGAGCAGTGAGGGGCCCAGTGTTAGAGAGGGAGCAGTGAGGGGCCCAGTGTTAGAGAGAGGTCAGTGAGCAGGCCCAGTGATAGAGAGGGAGCAGTAAGGGGCCCAGTGTTAGAGAGGGAGCAGTGAGGGGCACAGTGTTAGAGAGGGAGCAGTGAGGGGCCCAGTGTTAGAGAGGGAGCAGTGAGGGGCCCAGTGTTAAAGAAGGAGCAGGTGAGGGGGGCCCAGTGTTAGAGAAGGAGCAGGTGAGGGGGGCCCAGTGTTAGAGAGGGAGCAGTGAGGGGCCCAGTGTTAGAGAGGGGGCAGTGAGGGGCCCAGTGTTAGAGAGGGAGCAGTGAGGGGCCCAGTGTTAGAGAGGGAGCAGTGAGGGGCCCAGTGTTAGAGAGGGGGCAGTGAGGGGCCCAGTGTTAGAGAGGGAGCAGTGAGGGGCCCAGTGTTAGAGAGGGGGCAGTGAGCAGGCCCAGTGTTAGAGAGGGGGCAGTGTGGGGCCCAGTGTTCGAGAGGGGGCAGTGAGCAGGCCCAGTGTTAGAGAGGGAGCAGTGAGGGGACCAGTGTTAGAGAGGGGGCAGAGAGGGGCCCAGTGATAGAGAGGGAGCAGTGAGGGGACCAGTGTTAGAGAGGGGGCAGAGAGGGGCCCAGTGTTAGAGAGGGAGCAGTGAGGGGCCCAGTGTTAGAGAGGGAGCAGTGAGGGGACCAGTGTTAGAGAGGGAGTAGTGAGCAGGCCCAGTGTTAGAGAGGAAGCAGTGAGCAGGCCCAGTGTCAGAGAGGGAGCAGTGAGGGGCCCAGTGTTAGAGAGGGAGCAGTGAGCAGGCCCAGTGTTAGAGAGGGAGCAGTGAGGGGCCCAGTGTTAGAGAGGGAGCAGTGAGCAGGCCCAGTGTTAGAGAGAGGTCAGTGAGCAGGCCCAGTGTTAGAGAGGGAGCAGGTGAGGGGGGCCCAGTGTTAGAGAGGGAGCAGTGAGGGGCCCAGTGTTAGAGAGGGAGCAGTGAGGGTCCCAGTGTTAGAGAGAGGTCAGTGAGCAGGCCCAGTGATAGAGAGGGAGCAGTAAGGGGCCCAGTGTTAGAGAGGGAGCAGTGAGGGGCCCAGTGATAGAGAGGGAGCAGTGAGGGGCCCAGTGTTAGAGACGGAGCAGTGAGGGGTCCAGTGATAGAGAGGGAGCAGTGAGGGGCCCAGTGTTAGAGACGGAGCAGTGAGGGGCCCAGTGTTAGAGAGGGAGCAGTGAGCAGGCCCAGTGTTAGAGAGAGGTCAGTGAGCAGGCCCAGTGTTAGAGAGGGAGCAGGTGAGGGGGGCCCAGTGTTAGAGAGGGAGCAGTGAGGGGCCCAGTGTTAGAGAGGGAGCAGTGAGGGGCCCAGTGTTAGAGAAGGAGCAGGTGAGGGGGGCCCAGTGTTAGAGAGGGAGCAGTGAGGGGCCCAGTGTTAGAGAGGGGGCAGTGAGGGGCCCAGTGTTAGAGAGGGAGCAGTGAGGGGCCCAGTGTTAGAGAGGGGGCAGTGAGGGGCCCAGTGTTAGAGAGGGAGCAGTGAGGGGCCCAGTGTTAGAGAGGGAGCAGTGAGGGGCCCAGTGTTAGAGAGGGAGCAGTGAGGGGTCCAGTGATAGAGAGGGAGCAGTGAGGGGCCCAGTGTTAGAGACGGAGCAGTGAGGGGCCCAGTGTTAGAGAGGGAGCAGTGAGGGGCCCAGTGTTAGGGAGGGGGCAGTGAGGGGCCCAGTGTTAGAGAGGGAGCAGTGAGGGGCCCAGTGTTAGAGAGGGAGCAGTGAGGGGCCCAGTATTAGAGAGGGAGCAGTGAGGGGCCCAGTGTTAGAGAGGGAGCAGTGAGGGGCCCAGTGTTAGAGAGGGAGCAGTGAGGGGCCCAGTGTTAGAGAGGGAGCAGTGAGGGGCCCAGTGTTAGCGAGGGAGCAGTGAGGGGCCCAGTGTTAGAGAGGGAGCAGTGAGGTGCCCAGTGTTAGAGAGGGAGCAGTGAGGGGCCCAGTGTTAGAGAGGGAGCAGTGAGGGGCCCAGTGTTAGAGAGGGGGCAGTGAGGGGCCCAGTGTTAGAGAGGGGGCAGAGATGGGCCCAGTGTTAGAGAGGGAGCAGTGAGGGGCCCAGTGTTAGAGAGGGAGCAGTGAGCAGGCCCAGTGTTAGAGAGGGAGCAGTGAGGGGCCCAGTGTTAGAGAGGGAGCAGGTGAGGGGGGCCCAGTGTTAGAGAGGGAGCAGTGAGCAGGCCCAGTGTTAGAGAGGGACCAGTGAGGTGTCCAGTGTTAGAGAGGGGGCAGGTGAGGGGTCCAGTGTTAGAGAGGGAGCAGTGAGGGGTCTGGTGTTAGAGAGGGGGCAGTGAGCAGGCCCAGTGTCAGAGAGGGAGCAGTGAGGGGCCCAGTGTTAGAGAGAGAGCAGTGAGGGGCCCAGTGTTAGAGAGGGAGCAGTGAGGGGCCCAGTGTTAGAGAGGGAGCAGTGAGGGGACCAGTGTTAGAGAGGGAGCAGTGAGGGGACCAGTGTTAGAGAGGGGGCAGAGAGGGGCCCAGTGTTAGAGAGGGAGCAGTGAGGGGCCCAGTGTTAGAGAGGGAGCAGTGAGGGGACCAGTGTTAGAGAGGGAGAAGTGAGCAGGCCCAGTGTTAGAGAGGGAGCAGTGAGCAGGCCCAGTGTTAGAGAGGGAGCAGTGAGGGGCCCAGTGTTAGAGAGGGAGCAGTGAGGGGCCCAGTGTTAGAGAGGGAGCAGTGAGGGGCCCAGTGTTAGAGAGGGAGCAGTGAGCAGGCCCAGTGTTAGAGAGGGAGCAGTGAGGGGCCCAGTGTTAGAGAGGGAGCAGTGAGCAGGCCCAGTGTTAGAGAGAGGTCAGTGAGCAGGCCCAGTGTTAGAGAGGGAGCAGGTGAGGGGGGCCCAGTGTTAGAGAGGGAGCAGTGAGGGGCCCAGTGTTAGAGAGGGAGCAGTGAGGGGCCCAGTGTTAGAGAGGGAGCAGTGAGGGGCCCAGTGTTAGAGAGAGGTCAGTGAGCAGGCCCAGTGATAGAGAGGGAGCAGTAAGGGGCCCAGTGTTAGAGAGGGAGCAGTGAGGGGCACAGTGTTAGAGAGGGAGCAGTGAGGGGCCCAGTGTTAGAGAGGGAGCAGTGAGGGGCCCAGTGTTGGAGAGGGAGCAGTGAGCAGGCCCAGTATTAGAGAGGGAGCAGTGAGGGGCCCAGTGTTAGAGAGGGAGCAGTGAGTAGGCCCAGTGTTAGAGAGGGGGCAGTGAGCAGGCCCAGTGTTAGAGAGAGAGCAGTGAGGGGCCCAGTGTTAGAGAGGGGGCAGGTGAGGGGTCCAGTGTTAGAGAGGGAGCAGTGAGCAAGCCCAGTGTTAGAGAGGGAGCAGAGAGGGGCCCAGTGTTGGAGAGGGAGCAGTGAGGGGCCCAGTGTTAGAGAGGGAGCAGTGAGGGGACCAGTGTTAGAGAGGGAGTAGTGAGCAGGCCCAGTGTTAGAGAGGGAGCAGTGAGCAGGCCCAGTGTTAGAGAGGGAGCAGTGAGGGGCCCAGTGTTAGAGAGGGAGCAGTGAGGGGACCAGTGTTAGAGAGGGAGTAGTGAGCAGGCCCAGTGTTAGAGAGGGAGCAGTGAGCAGGCCCAGTGTTAGAGAGGGAGCAGTGAGGGGCCCAGTGTTAGAGAGGGAGCAGTGAGAGGCCCAGTGTTAGAGAGGGAGCAGTGAGGGGTCCAGTGTTAGAGAGGGAGCAGTGAGCAGGCCCAGTGTTAGAGAGGGAGCAGTGAGGGGCCCAGTGTTAGAGAGGGAGCAGTGAGCAGGCCCAGTGTTAGAGAGAGGTCAGTGAGCAGGCCCAGTGTTAGAGAGGGGGCAGTGAGCAGGCCCAGTGTTAGAGAGAGAGCAGTGAGGGGCCCAGTGTTAGAGAGGGGGCAGGTGAGGGGTCCATTGTTAGAGAGGGAGCAGTGAGCAAGCCCAGTGTTAGAGAGGGAGCAGTGAGCGGCTGAGTGTTAGAGAGAGGTCATTGAGGGGCCCAGTGTTAGAGGGGGAGCAGTGAGGGGCCCAGTGTTAGAGAAGGAGCAGTGAGGGACCCAGTGTTAGAGAGGGGGCAGGTGAGGGGTCCAGTGTTAGAGAGGGAGCAGTGAGCAGGCCCAGTGTTAGAGAGGGAGCAGTGAGGGGCCCAGTGTTAGAGAGGGAGCAGTGAGGGGCCCAGTGTTAGAGAGGGAGCAGAGGGGCCCAGTGTTAGAGAGGGAGCAGTGAGGGGCCCAGTGTTAGAGAGGGGGCAGTGAGCAGGCCCAGTGTTAGAGAGGGGGCAGTGTGGGGCCCAGTGTTAGGGAGGGGGCAGTGAGCAGGCCCAGTGTTAGAGAGGGAGCAGTGAGGGGACCAGTGTTAGAGAGGGGGCAGAGAGGGGCCCAGTGTTGGAGAGGGAGCAGTGAGGGGCCCAGTGTTAGAGAGGGAGCAGTGAGGGGACCAGTGTTAGAGAGGGAGTAGTGAGCAGGCCCAGTGTTAGAGAGGGAGCAGTGAGCAGGCCCAGTGTTAGAGAGGGAGCAGTGAGGGGCCCAGTGTTAGAGAGGGAGCAGTGAGGGGACCAGTGTTAGAGAGGGAGTAGTGAGCAGGCCCAGTGTTAGAGAGGGAGCAGTGAGCAGGCCCAGTGTTAGAGAGGGAGCAGTGAGGGGCCCAGTGTTAGAGAGGGAGCAGTGAGAGGCCCTGTGTTAGAGAGGGAGCAGTGAGGGGTCCAGTGTTAGAGAGGGAGCAGTGAGCAGGCCTAGTGTTAGAGAGGGAGCAGTGAGGGGCCCAGTGTTAGAGAGGGAGCAGTGAGCAGGCCCAGTGTTAGAGAGAGGTCAGTGAGCAGGCCCAGTGTTAGAGAGGGAGCAGGTGAGGGGGGCCCAGTGTTAGAGAGGGGGCAGTGAGGGGCCCAGTGTTAGAGAGGGAGCAGTGAGGGGCCCAGTGTTAGAGAGGGAGCAGTGAGCAGGCCCAGTGTTAGAGAGGGAGCAGTGAGGGGCCCAGTGTTAGAGAGGGAGCAGTGAGCAGGCCCAGTGTTCGAGAGAGGTCAGTGAGCAGGCCCAGTGTTAGAGAGGGAGCAGGTGAGGGGGGCCCAGTGTTAGAGAGGGAGCAGTGAGGGGCCCAGTGTTAGAGAGGGAGCAGTGAGGGGCCCAGTGTTAGAGAGGGAGCAGTGAGGGGCCCAGTGTTAGAGAGAGGTCAGTGAGCAGGCCCAGTGATAGAGAGGGAGCAGTAAGGGGCCCAGTGTTAGAGAGGGAGCAGTGAGGGGCACAGTGTTAGAGAGGGAGCAGTGAGGGGCCCAGTGTTAGAGAGGGAGCAGTGAGGGGCCCAGTGTTAAAGAAGGAGCAGGTGAGGGGGGCCCAGTGTTAGAGAAGGAGCAGGTGAGGGGGGCCCAGTGTTAGAGAGGGGGCAGAGAGGGGCCCAGTGTTAGAGAGGGAGCAGTGAGGGGCCCAGTGTTAGAGAGGGAGCAGTGAGGGGACCAGTGTTAGAGAGGGAGTAGTGAGCAGGCCCAGTGTTAGAGAGGAAGCAGTGAGCAGGCCCAGTGTCAGAGAGGGAGCAGTGAGGGGCCCAGTGTTAGAGAGGGAGCAGTGAGGGGCCCAGTGTTAGAGAGGGAGCAGTGAGGGGTCCAGTGTTAGAGAGGGAGCAGTGAGGGGCCCAGTGTTAGAGAGGGAGCAGTGAGGGGCCCAGTGTTAGAGAGAGGTCAGTGAGCAGGCCCAGTGATAGAGAGGGAGCAGTAAGGGGCCCAGTGTTAGAGAGGGAGCAGTGAGGGGCACAGTGTTAGAGAGGGAGCAGTGAGGGGCCCAGTGTTAGAGAGGGAGCAGTGAGGGGCCCAGTGTTAAAGAAGGAGCAGGTGAGGGGGGCCCAGTGTTAGAGAAGGAGCAGGTGAGGGGGGCCCAGTGTTAGAGAGGGAGCAGTGAGGGGCCCAGTGTTAGAGAGGGGGCAGTGAGGGGCCCAGTGTTAGAGAGGGAGCAGTGAGGGGCCCAGTGTTAGAGAGGGAGCAGTGAGGGGCCCAGTGTTAGAGAGGGGGCAGTGAGGGGCCCAGTGTTAGAGAGGGAGCAGTGATGGGCCCAGTGTTAGAGAGGGAGCAGTGAGGGGCCCAGTGTTAGAGACGGAGCAGGTAAGGGGGGCCCAGTGTTAGAGAAGGTGCAGGTGAGGGGGGCCCAGTGTTAGAGAGGGAGCAGTGAGGGGCCCAGTGTTAGAGAGGGGGCAGTGAGGGGCCCAGTGTTAGATGGGGAGCAGTGAGGGGCCCAGTGTTAGAGAGGGAGCAGTGAGGGGCCCAGTATTAGAGAGGGAGTAGTGAGGGGCCCAGTGTTAGAGAGGGAGCAGTGAGGGGCCCAGTGTTAGAGAGGGAGCAGTGAGGGGTCCCGTGATAGAGAAGGAGCAGTGAGGGGCCCAGTGTTAGAGAGGGAGCAGTGAGGGGCCCAGTGTTAGAGAGGGAGCAGTGAGGGGCCCAGTGTTAGAGAGGGGGCAGTGAGGGGCCCAGTGTTAGAGAGGGAGCAGTGCGGGGCCCAGTGTTAGCGAGGGAGCAGTGAGGGGCCCAGTGTTAGAGAGGGAGCAGTGAGGTGCCCAGTGTTAGACAGGGAGCAGTGAGGGGGCCAGTGTTAGAGAGGGAGCAGTGAGGGGCCCAGTGTTAGAGAGGGGGCAGTGAGGGGCCCAGTGTTAGTGAGGTGGCAGAGATGGGCCCAGTGTTAGAGAGGGGGCAGTGAGGGGCCCAGTGTTGGAGAGGGGGCAGAGAGGGGCCCAGTGTTAGAGAGGGGGCAGTGAGGGGCCCAGTGTTAGAGAGGGAGCAGTGAGGGGCCCAGTGTTAGAGAGGGAGCAGGTGAGGGGCCCAGTGTTAGAGAGGGAGCAGTGAGCAGGCCAAGTGTTAGAGAGGGGGCAGTGAGCAGGCCCAGTGTTAGAGAGGGAGCAGTGAGGGGCCCAGTGTTAGAGAGGGAGCAGTGAGGGGCCCAGTGTTAGAGAGGGAGCAGTGAGGGCCCCAGTGTTAGAGAGGGGGCAGTGAGGGGCCCAGTGTTGGAGAGGGAGCAGTGAGGGGCCCAGTGTTAGAGAGGGAGCAGTGAGCAGGCCCAGTATTAGAGAGGGAGCAGTGAGGGGCCCAGTGTTAGAGAGGGAGCAGTGAGTAGGCCCAGTGTTAGAGAGGGGGCAGTGAGCAGGCCCAGTGTTAGAGAGAGAGCAGTGAGGGGCCCAGTGTTAGAGAGGGGGCAGGTGAGGGGTCCAGTGTTAGAGAGGGAGCAGTGAGCAAGCCCAGTGTTAGAGAGGGAGCAGAGAGGGGCCCAGTGTTGGAGAGGGAGCAGTGAGGGGCCCAGTGTTAGAGAGGGAGCAGTGAGGGGACCAGTGTTAGAGAGGGAGTAGTGAGCAGGCCCAGTGTTAGAGAGGGAGCAGTGAGGGGCCCAGTGTTAGAGAGGGAGCAGTGAGGGGACCAGTGTTAGAGAGGGAGTAGTGAGCAGGCCCAGTGTTAGAGAGGGAGCAGTGAGCAGGCCCAGTGTTAGAGAGGGAGCAGTGAGGGGCCCAGTGTTAGAGAGGGAGCAGTGAGAGGCCCAGTGTTAGAGAGGGAGCAGTGAGGGGGCCAGTGTTAGAGAGGGAGCAGTGAGCAGGCCCAGTGTTAGAGAGGCAGCAGTGAGGGGCCCAGTGTTAGAGAGGGAGCAGTGAGCAGGCCCAGTGTTAGAGAGAGGTCAGTGAGCAGGCCCAGTGTTAGAGAGGGAGCAGGTGAGGGGGCCCAGTGTTAGAGAGGGGGCAGTGAGGGGCCCAGTGTTAGAGAGGGAGCAGTGAGGGGCCCAGTGTTAGAGAGGGAGCAGTGAGCAGGCCCAGTGTTAGAGAGGGAGCAGTGAGGGGCCCAGTGTTAGAGAGGGAGCAGTGAGCAGGCCCAGTGTTCGAGAGAGGTCAGTGAGCAGGCCCAGTGTTAGAGAGGGAGCAGGTGAGGGGGGCCCAGTGTTAGAGAGGGAGCAGTGAGGGGCCCAGTGTTAGAGAGGGAGCAGTGAGGGGCCCAGTGTTAGAGAGGGAGCAGTGAGGGGCCCAGTGTTAGAGAGAGGTCAGTGAGCAGGCCCAGTGATAGAGAGGGAGCAGTAAGGGGCCCAGTGTTAGAGAGGGAGCAGTGAGGGGCACAGTGTTAGAGAGGGAGCAGTGAGGGGCCCAGTGTTAGAGAGGGAGCAGTGAGGGGCCCAGTGTTAAAGAAGGAGCAGGTGAGGGGGGCCCAGTGTTAGAGAAGGAGCAGGTGAGGGGGGCCCAGTGTTAGAGAGGGAGCAGTGAGGGGCCCAGTGTTAGAGAGGGGGCAGTGAGGGGCCCAGTGTTAGAGAGGGAGCAGTGAGGGGCCCAGTGTTAGAGAGGGAGCAGTGAGGGGCCCAGTGTTAGAGAGGGGGCAGTGAGGGGCCCAGTGTTAGAGAGGGAGCAGTGAGGGGCCCAGTGTTAGAGAGGGGGCAGTGAGCAGGCCCAGTGTTAGAGAGGGGGCAGTGTGGGGCCCAGTGTTCGAGAGGGGGCAGTGAGCAGGCCCAGTGTTAGAGAGGGAGCAGTGAGGGGACCAGTGTTAGAGAGGGGGCAGAGAGGGGCCCAGTGATAGAGAGGGAGCAGTGAGGGGACCAGTGTTAGAGAGGGGGCAGAGAGGGGCCCAGTGTTAGAGAGGGAGCAGTGAGGGGCCCAGTGTTAGAGAGGGAGCAGTGAGGGGACCAGTGTTAGAGAGGGAGTAGTGAGCAGGCCCAGTGTTAGAGAGGAAGCAGTGAGCAGGCCCAGTGTCAGAGAGGGAGCAGTGAGGGGCCCAGTGTTAGAGAGGGAGCAGTGAGCAGGCCCAGTGTTAGAGAGGGAGCAGTGAGGGGCCCAGTGTTAGAGAGGGAGCAGTGAGCAGGCCCAGTGTTAGAGAGAGGTCAGTGAGCAGGCCCAGTGTTAGAGAGGGAGCAGGTGAGGGGGGCCCAGTGTTAGAGAGGGAGCAGTGAGGGGCCCAGTGTTAGAGAGGGAGCAGTGAGGGTCCCAGTGTTAGAGAGAGGTCAGTGAGCAGGCCCAGTGATAGAGAGGGAGCAGTAAGGGGCCCAGTGTTAGAGAGGGAGCAGTGAGGGGCCCAGTGATAGAGAGGGAGCAGTGAGGGGCCCAGTGTTAGAGACGGAGCAGTGAGGGGTCCAGTGATAGAGAGGGAGCAGTGAGGGGCCCAGTGTTAGAGACGGAGCAGTGAGGGGCCCAGTGTTAGAGAGGGAGCAGTGAGCAGGCCCAGTGTTAGAGAGAGGTCAGTGAGCAGGCCCAGTGTTAGAGAGGGAGCAGGTGAGGGGGGCCCAGTGTTAGAGAGGGAGCAGTGAGGGGCCCAGTGTTAGAGAGGGAGCAGTGAGGGGCCCAGTGTTAGAGAAGGAGCAGGTGAGGGGGGCCCAGTGTTAGAGAGGGAGCAGTGAGGGGCCCAGTGTTAGAGAGGGGGCAGTGAGGGGCCCAGTGTTAGAGAGGGAGCAGTGAGGGGCCCAGTGTTAGAGAGGGGGCAGTGAGGGGCCCAGTGTTAGAGAGGGAGCAGTGAGGGGCCCAGTGTTAGAGAGGGAGCAGTGAGGGGCCCAGTGTTAGAGAGGGAGCAGTGAGGGGTCCAGTGATAGAGAGGGAGCAGTGAGGGGCCCAGTGTTAGAGACGGAGCAGTGAGGGGCCCAGTGTTAGAGAGGGAGCAGTGAGGGGCCCAGTGTTAGGGAGGGGGCAGTGAGGGGCCCAGTGTTAGAGAGGGAGCAGTGAGGGGCCCAGTGTTAGAGAGGGAGCAGTGAGGGGCCCAGTATTAGAGAGGGAGCAGTGAGGGGCCCAGTGTTAGAGAGGGAGCAGTGAGGGGCCCAGTGTTAGAGAGGGAGCAGTGAGGGGCCCAGTGTTAGAGAGGGAGCAGTGAGGGGCCCAGTGTTAGCGAGGGAGCAGTGAGGGGCCCAGTGTTAGAGAGGGAGCAGTGAGGTGCCCAGTGTTAGAGAGGGAGCAGTGAGGGGCCCAGTGTTAGAGAGGGAGCAGTGAGGGGCCCAGTGTTAGAGAGGGGGCAGTGAGGGGCCCAGTGTTAGAGAGGGGGCAGAGATGGGCCCAGTGTTAGAGAGGGAGCAGTGAGGGGCCCAGTGTTAGAGAGGGAGCAGTGAGCAGGCCCAGTGTTAGAGAGGGAGCAGTGAGGGGCCCAGTGTTAGAGAGGGAGCAGGTGAGGGGGGCCCAGTGTTAGAGAGGGAGCAGTGAGCAGGCCCAGTGTTAGAGAGGGACCAGTGAGGTGTCCAGTGTTAGAGAGGGGGCAGGTGAGGGGTCCAGTGTTAGAGAGGGAGCAGTGAGGGGTCTGGTGTTAGAGAGGGGGCAGTGAGCAGGCCCAGTGTCAGAGAGGGAGCAGTGAGGGGCCCAGTGTTAGAGAGAGAGCAGTGAGGGGCCCAGTGTTAGAGAGGGAGCAGTGAGGGGCCCAGTGTTAGAGAGGGAGCAGTGAGGGGACCAGTGTTAGAGAGGGAGCAGTGAGGGGACCAGTGTTAGAGAGGGGGCAGAGAGGGGCCCAGTGTTAGAGAGGGAGCAGTGAGGGGCCCAGTGTTAGAGAGGGAGCAGTGAGGGGACCAGTGTTAGAGAGGGAGAAGTGAGCAGGCCCAGTGTTAGAGAGGGAGCAGTGAGCAGGCCCAGTGTTAGAGAGGGAGCAGTGAGGGGCCCAGTGTTAGAGAGGGAGCAGTGAGGGGCCCAGTGTTAGAGAGGGAGCAGTGAGGGGCCCAGTGTTAGAGAGGGAGCAGTGAGCAGGCCCAGTGTTAGAGAGGGAGCAGTGAGGGGCCCAGTGTTAGAGAGGGAGCAGTGAGCAGGCCCAGTGTTAGAGAGAGGTCAGTGAGCAGGCCCAGTGTTAGAGAGGGAGCAGGTGAGGGGGGCCCAGTGTTAGAGAGGGAGCAGTGAGGGGCCCAGTGTTAGAGAGGGAGCAGTGAGGGGCCCAGTGTTAGAGAGGGAGCAGTGAGGGGCCCAGTGTTAGAGAGAGGTCAGTGAGCAGGCCCAGTGATAGAGAGGGAGCAGTAAGGGGCCCAGTGTTAGAGAGGGAGCAGTGAGGGGCACAGTGTTAGAGAGGGAGCAGTGAGGGGCCCAGTGTTAGAGAGGGAGCAGTGAGGGGCCCAGTGTTAAAGAAGGAGCAGGTGAGGGGGGCCCAGTGTTAGAGAAGGAGCAGGTGAGGGGGGCCCAGTGTTAGAGAGGGAGCAGTGAGGGGCCCAGTGTTAGAGAGGGGGCAGTGAGGGGCCCAGTGTTAGAGAGGGAGCAGTGAGGGGCCCAGTGTTAGAGAGGGAGCAGTGAGGGGCCCAGTGTTAGAGAGGGAGCAGTGAGGGGCCCAGTGTTAGAGAGGGAGCAGTGAGCAGGCCCAGTGTTAGAGAGGGAGCAGTGAGGGGCCCAGTGTTAGAGAGGGAGCAGTGAGCAGGCCCAGTGTTAGAGAGAGGTCAGTGAGCAGGCCCAGTGTTAGAGAGGGAGCAGGTGAGGGGGGCCCAGTGTTAGAGAGGGAGCAGTGAGGGGCCCAGTGTTAGAGAGGGAGCAGTGAGGGGCCCAGTGTTAGAGAGGGAGCAGTGAGGGGCCCAGTGTTAGAGAGAGGTCAGTGAGCAGGCCCAGTGATAGAGAGGGAGCAGTAAGGGGCCCAGTGTTAGAGAGGGAGCAGTGAGGGGCACAGTGTTAGAGAGGGAGCAGTGAGGGGCCCAGTGTTAGAGAGGGAGCAGTGAGGGGCCCAGTGTTAAAGAAGGAGCAGGTGAGGGGGGCCCAGTGTTAGAGAAGGAGCAGGTGAGGGGGGCCCAGTGTTAGAGAGGGAGCAGTGAGGGGCCCAGTGTTAGAGAGGGGGCAGTGAGGGGCCCAGTGTTAGAGAGGGAGCAGTGAGGGGCCCAGTGTTAGAGAGGGAGCAGTGAGCAGGCCCAGTGTTAGAGAGGGAGCAGTGAGGGGCCCAGTGTTAGAGAGGGAGCAGTGAGCAGGCCCAGTGTTAGAGAGAGGTCAGTGAGCAGGCCCAGTGTTAGAGAGGGAGCAGGTGAGGGGGGCCCAGTGTTAGAGAGGGAGCAGTGAGGGGCCCAGTGTTAGAGAGGGAGCAGTGAGGGGCCCAGTGTTAGAGAGGGAGCAGTGAGGGGCTCAGTGTTAGAGAGAGGTCAGTGAGCAGGACCAGTGATAGAGAGGGAGCAGTAAGGGGCCCAGTGTTAGAGAGGGAGCAGTGAGGGGCACAGTGTTAGAGAGGGAGCAGTGAGGGGCCCAGTGTTAGAGAGGGAGCAGTGAGGGGCCCAGTGTTAAAGAAGGAGCAGGTGAGGGGGGCCCAGTGTTAGAGAAGGAGCAGGTGAGGGGGGCCCAGTGTTAGAGAGGGAGCAGTGAGGGGCCCAGTGTTAGAGAGGGGGCAGTGAGCGGCCCAGTGTTAGAGAGGGAGCAGTGAGAGGCCCAGTGTTAAAGAGGGAGCAGTGAGGGGCCCAGTGTTAGAGAGGGGGCAGTGAGGGGCCAAGTGTTAGAGAGGGAGCAGTGAGGGGCCCAGTGTTAGAGAGGGAGCAGTGAGGGGCCCAGTGTTAGAGAGGGAGCAGTGAGGGGCCCAGTATTAGAGAGGGAGCAGTGAGGGGCCCAGTGTTAGAGAGGGAGCAGTGAGGGGCCCAGTGTTAGAGAGGGAGCAGTGAGGGGCCCAGTGTTAGAGAGGGAGCAGTGAGGGGCCCAGTGTTAGCGAGGGAGCAGTGAGGGGCCCAGTGTTAGAGAGGGAGCAGTGAGGTGCCCAGTGTTAGAGAGGGAGCAGTGAGGGGCCCAGTGTTAGAGAGGGAGCAGTGAGGGGCCCAGTGTTAGAGAGGGGGCAGTGAGGGGCCCAGTGTTAGAGAGGGGGCAGAGATGGGCCCAGTGTTAGAGAGGGAGCAGTGAGGGGCCCAGTGTTAGAGAGGGAGCAGTGAGCAGGCCCAGTGTTAGAGAGGGAGCAGTGAGGGGCCCAGTGTTAGAGAGGGAGCAGGTGAGGGGGGCCCAGTGTTAGAGAGGGAGCAGTGAGCAGGCCCAGTGTTAGAGAGGGAGCAGTGAAGTGCCCAGTGTTAGAGAGGGAGCAGTGAGGGGCCCAGTGTTATAGAGGGAGCAGTGAGGGGCCCAGTGTTAGAGAGGGAGCAGTGAGGGGACCAGTGTTAGAGAGGGAGTAGTGAGGGGACCAGTGTTAGAGAGGGGGCAGAGAGGGGCCCAGTGTTAGAGAGGGAGCAGTGAGGGGCCCAGTGTTAGAGAGGGAGCAGTGAGGGGACCAGTGTTAGAGAGGGAGAAGTGAGCAGGCCCAGTGTTAGAGAGGGAGCAGTGAGCAGGCCCAGTGTTAGAGAGGGAGCAGTGAGGGGCCCAGTGTTAGAGAGGGAGCAGTGAGGGGCCCAGTGTTAGAGAGGGAGCAGTGAGGGGCCCAGTGTTAGAGAGGGAGCAGTGAGCAGGCCCAGTGTTAGAGAGGGAGCAGTGAGGGGCCCAGTGTTAGAGAGGGAGCAGTGAGCAGGCCCAGTGTTAGAGAGAGGTCAGTGAGCAGGCCCAGTGTTAGAGAGGGAGCAGGTGAGGGGGGCCCAGTGTTAGAGAGGGAGCAGTGAGGGGCCCAGTGTTAGAGAGGGAGCAGTGAGGGGCCCAGTGTTAGAGAGGGAGCAGTGAGGGGCCCAGTGTTAGAGAGAGGTCAGTGAGCAGGCCCAGTGATAGAGAGGGAGCAGTAAGGGGCCCAGTGTTAGAGAGGGAGCAGTGAGGGGCACAGTGTCAGAGAGGGAGCAGTGAGGGGCCCAGTGTTAGAGAGGGAGCAGTGAGGGGCCCAGTGTTAAAGAAGGAGCAGGTGAGAGGGGCCCAGTGTTAGAGAAGGAGCAGGTGAGGGGGGCCCAGTGTTAGAGAGGGAGCAGTGAGGGGCCCAGTGTTAGAGAGGGGGCAGTGAGGGGCCCAGTGTTAGAGAGGGAGCAGTGAGGGGCCCAGTGTTAGAGAGGGAGCAGTGAGCAGGCCCAGTGTTAGAGAGGGAGCAGTGAGGGGCCCAGTGTTAGAGAGGGAGCAGTGAGCAGGCCCAGTGTTAGAGAGAGGTCAGTGAGCAGGCCCAGTGTTAGAGAGGGAGCAGGTGAGGGGGGCCCAGTGTTAGAGAGGGAGCAGTGAGGGGCCCAGTGTTAGAGAGGGAGCAGTGAGGGGCCCAGTGTTAGAGAGGGAGCAGTGAGGGGCCCAGTGTTAGAGAGAGGTCAGTGAGCAGGACCAGTGATAGAGAGGGAGCAGTAAGGGGCCCAGTGTTAGAGAGGGAGCAGTGAGGGGCACAGTGTTAGAGAGGGAGCAGTGAGGGGCCCAGTGTTAGAGAGGGAGCAGTGAGGGGCCCAGTGTTAAAGAAGGAGCAGGTGAGGGGGGCCCAGTGTTAGAGAAGGAGCAGGTGAGGGGGGCCCAGTGTTAGAGAGGGAGCAGTGAGGGGCCCAGTGTTAGAGAGGGGGCAGTGAGCGGCCCAGTGTTAGAGAGGGAGCAGTGAGGGGCCCAGTGTTAAAGAGGGAGCAGTGAGGGGCCCAGTGTTAGAGAGGGGGCAGTGAGGGGCCAAGTGTTAGAGAGGGAGCAGTGAGGGGCCCAGTGTTAGAGAGGGAGCAGTGAGGGGCCCAGTGTTAGAGAGGGAGCAGTGAGGGGCCCAGTATTAGAGAGGGAGCAGTGAGGGGCCCAGTGTTAGAGAGGGAGCAGTGAGGGGCCCAGTGTTAGAGAGGGAGCAGTGAGGGGCCCAGTGTTAGAGAGGGAGCAGTGAGGGGCCCAGTGTTAGCGAGGGAGCAGTGAGGGGCCCAGTGTTAGAGAGGGAGCAGTGAGGTGCCCAGTTTTAGAGAGGGAGCAGTGAGGGGCCCAGTGTTAGAGAGGGAGCAGTGAGGGGCCCAGTGTTAGCGAGGGGGCAGTGAGGGGCCCAGTGTTAGAGAGGGGGCAGAGATGGGCCCAGTGTTAGAGAGGGAGCAGTGAGGGGCCCAGTGTTAGAGAGGGAGCAGTGAGCAGGCCCAGTGTTAGAGAGGGAGCAGTGAGGGGCCCAGTGTTAGAGAGGGAGCAGTGAGGGGCCCAGTGTTATAGAGGGAGCAGTGAGGGGCCCAGTGTTAGAGAGGGAGCAGTGAGGGGACCAGTGTTAGAGAGGGAGTAGTGACGGGACCAGTGTTAGAGAGGGGGCAGAGAGGGGCCCAGTGTTAGAGAGGGAGCAGTGAGGGGCCCAGTGTTTGAGAGGGAGCAGTGAGGGGACCAGTGTTAGAGAGGGAGAAGTGAGCAGGCCCAGTGTTAGAGAGGGAGCAGTGAGCAGGCCCAGTGTTAGAGAGGGAGCAGTGAGGGGCCCAGTGTTAGAGAGGGAGCAGTGAGCAGGCCCAGTGTTAGAGAGGGAGCAGTGAGGGGCCCAGTGTTAGAGAGGGAGCAGTGAGCAGGCCCAGTGTTAGAGCGAGGTCAGTGAGCAGGCCCAGTGTTAGAGAGGGAGCAGGTGAGGGGGGCCCAGTGTTAGAGAGGGAGCAGTGAGCAGGCCCAGTGTTAGAGAGGGAGCAGTGAGGGGCCCAGTGTTAGAGAGGGAGCAGTGAGGGGCCCAGTGTTAGAGAGAGGTCAGTGAGCAGGACCAGTGATAGAGAGGGAGCAGTAAGGGGCCCAGTGTTAGAGAGGGAGCAGTGAGGGGCCCAGTGTTAGAGAGGGAGCAGTGAGGGGCCCAGTGTTAGCGAGGGGGCAGTGAGGGGCCCAGTGTTAGAGAGGGGGCAGAGATGGGCCCAGTGTTAGAGAGGGAGCAGTGAGGGGCCCAGTGTTAGAGAGGGAGCAGTGAGCAGGCCCAGTGTTAGAGAGGGAGCAGTGAGGGGCCCAGTGTTAGAGAGGGAGCAGGTGAGGGGGGCCCAGTGTTAGAGAGGGAGCAGTGAGCAGGCCCAGTGTTAGAGAGGGAGCAGTGAGGGGTCCAGTGTTAGAGAGGGGGCAGGTGAGGGGTCCAGTGTTAGAGAGGGAGCAGTGAGGGGCCCAGTATTAGAGAGGGAGCAGTGAGGGGCCCAGTGTTAGAGAGGGAGCATGTGAGGGGTCTGGTGTTAGAGAGGGGGCAGTGAGCAGGCCCAGTGTTAGAGAGGGAGCAGTGAGGGGTCCAGTGTTAGAGAGGGAGCAGTGAGGGGCCCAGTGTTATAGAGGGAGCAGTGAGGGGCCCAGTGTTAGAGAGGGAGCAGTGAGGGGACCAGTGTTAGAGAGGGAGTAGTGAGGGGACCAGTGTTAGAGAGGGGGCAGAGAGGGGCCCAGTGTTAGAGAGGGAGCAGTGAGGGGCCCAGTGTTTGAGAGGGAGCAGTGAGGGGACCAGTGTTAGAGAGGGAGAAGTGAGCAGGCCCAGTGTTAGAGAGGGAGCAGTGAGCAGGCCTAGTGTTAGAGAGGGAGCAGTGAGGGGCCCAGTGTTAGAGAGGGAGCAGTGAGCAGGCCCAGTGTTAGAGAGGGAGCAGTGAGGGGCCCAGTGTTAGAGAGGGAGCAGTGAGCAGGCCCAGTGTTAGAGCGAGGTCAGTGAGCAGGCCCAGTGTTAGAGAGGGAGCAGGTGAGGGGGGCCCAGTGTTAGAGAGGGAGCAGTGAGGGGCCCAGTGTTAGAGAGGGAGCAGTGAGGGGCCCAGTGTTAAAGAAGGAGCAGGTGAGGGGGGCCCAGTGTTAGAGAAGGAGCAGGTGAGGGGGGCCCAGTGTTAGAGAGGGAGCAGTGAGGGGCCCAGTGTTAGAGAGGGGGCAGTGAGCGGCCCAGTGTTAGAGAGGGAGCAGTGAGGGGCCCAGTGTTAAAGAGGGAGCAGTGAGGGGCCCAGTGTTAGAGAGGGGGCAGTGAGGGGCCAAGTGTTAGAGAGGGAGCAGTGAGGGGCCCAGTGTTAGAGAGGGAGCAGTGAGGGGCCCAGTGTTAGAGAGGGAGCAGTGAGGGGCCCAGTATTAGAGAGGGAGCAGTGAGGGGCCCAGTGTTAGAGAGAGGTCAGTGAGCAGGACCAGTGATAGAGAGGGAGCAGTAAGGGGCCCAGTGTTAGAGAGGGAGCAGTGAGGGGCCCAGTGTTAGAGAGGGAGCAGTGAGGGGCCCAGTGTTAGCGAGGGGGCAGTGAGGGGCCCAGTGTTAGAGAGGGGGCAGAGATGGGCCCAGTGTTAGAGAGGGAGCAGTGAGGGGCCCAGTGTTAGAGAGGGAGCAGTGAGCAGGCCCAGTGTTAGAGAGGGAGCAGTGAGGGGCCCAGTGTTAGAGAGGGAGCAGGTGAGGGGGGCCCAGTGTTAGAGAGGGAGCAGTGAGCAGGCCCAGTGTTAGAGAGGGAGCAGTGAGGGGTCCAGTGTTAGAGAGGGGGCAGGTGAGGGGTCCAGTGTTAGAGAGGGAGCAGTGAGGGGCCCAGTATTAGAGAGGGAGCAGTGAGGGGCCCAGTGTTAGAGAGGGAGCAGGTGAGGGGTCTGGTGTTAGAGAGGGGGCAGTGAGCAGGCCCAGTGTTAGAGAGGGAGCAGTGAGGGGCCCAGTGTTAGAGAGGGAGCAGTGAGGGGCCCAGTGTTATAGAGGGAGCAGTGAGGGGCCCAGTGTTAGAGAGGGAGCAGTGAGGGGACCAGTGTTAGAGAGGGAGTAGTGAGGGGACCAGTGTTAGAGAGGGGGCAGAGAGGGGCCCAGTGTTAGAGAGGGAGCAGTGAGGGGCCCAGTGTTTGAGAGGGAGCAGTGAGGGGACCAGTGTTAGAGAGGGAGAAGTGAGCAGGCCCAGTGTTAGAGAGGGAGCAGTGAGCAGGCCTAGTGTTAGAGAG